>NC_056733.1:1607448776-1607533776 GCF_019279795.1 Protopterus annectens | reverse complement strand
GCGTTTTACAGGAGGCAAGAAAACCCTCAAGCAGAACCTCTTATATGACCAAATGGAAGAGATTTTAGGTCTAGTGACATGGTCGTTAATCAGGGTCCTCTTTCAGTGGGAGTCTGCTCATTTGTATGAGTTGCTCCAGTCATGCTTGGCCTACTCTTCTGTGAAGGCCCATTTGTAAGGCATTTCTGCTGATCTGCCCTTGAATCATCCTTTAACCTCTCATATTGAGATCAAGCAATTTCTTAAAGGCGCCCTGCATAATATGCCTCCAAGAAAGCGTATTGCTTCTCCTCCTTGGGACCTTAATTTTGTTTTGGAAAGAATGATTCAGGCTCCTTTTGAGCCTGCAGATTCTGCTTCTTTGCAACATTGTACCTGGAAGACTGTCTTATTGCTGGCTCTTACTTCTGCTTGGAGGGTTTCTGAGCTCCAAGTCCTTATGGCCTTTCCTTGTTTTTTTGTTTTTTCCCCAAGGACAAGGAGTCCGTTTGTACTAATCCTTCTGTTATGTCCAATGTAGTCAATGAGTTGTCCTTATATCAGTCAGTACAACTACCTTCCTTTATCCCTTGTCTTCAGTCTGGTAGTGAGTAGTTCCTGCACACCTTGGATCTGCACAGACAGCTCAGGTACTATTTGGATAAAACTAGGACTATTTGTCGTAACTCTGATCAGCAGTTTCCTTTCATTCCAGGCCTTTGGGTTTGGCTGATTCTAAACAAACCATCTCCTCCAATATACCTGAGGCCATTTATTTGGTTCATAGGTTCATAGGGTGGTACTAGGCTATCAGCCCTAGGGCCTATACAAGCCTAGCCATAACAATTCCCTGGCTATTTCTTCCCACAGTATTTACTTCCCTGGACCTCTGTCTAGCAGGGTGACTTACGTGATCCCCAGGGTGAATTTCCTATCTCCCATCCAATCATCAAGGCTCCTTCTGAAGAGGGTCAAAGAGGCACTCTGCTTGACATGTATGGGCAGTCTATTCCAGTGTCTGTGGAGTCTCTGGGTCAGGAACCTATCCCTCCAGCATGTTTTGTTCATTGTGATGACAAGGTTTAGATCCCTGGAGCGTGTGGCTCTGATGGATTGGGATTTCTAAGTAGCATGTCCAACAGCTCTGGGTTTGACATGACCTTGTATGTTAACCAGAGATCGCCTCTGAGTAGATGATATGCGACATAGTATAGGTGGAATTTTTTTTAGACAGTCAGCATAGGGCATCTGCGTTAGGCCTGTGATTCTTTTAGTGCCTTTCCAGTTGTTGCAGATGTCTTGAGAGGTACATACCAAATGGGGCATTGTATTCTATAATGGGTCTAATGAGATGAGTACAGTGGGACAATGACCTCCTTTTTTCTGGATGAAAAGCTCTTAGTGATGAGGTGTGCCACATAGAAGGATTTCCTGACTGTTGTGGTGATGTGGTTATTGAAGGTGAGACCACTGTCCACCTATGTCCCTAAGTCTCTTATCACACTTTCGGTGTTAAGCTTGTTGCCACCTATGTGGTAATACATGGGTACATATTTTTTCCCGAAGGGTATACATTTCTTGGCATTGAGCTTGAGCCCATGGGTCTGGCACCAAGCATTTGTTTCTGTAAGGCCCTTTTGTAGAATATCCACATAATTTGGGGATTCAATAATGGCTCCCAGTTTGCAGTCATCTGCAAACTTTTTTAGCCAGAGTCCCTTAGTGTTGGTCTGTACTTCAGAGAAGTAGCTGCCAAACAAGAGCGGTCCCAGGACTGAACCCTGAGGTACTCCACTTGTCACTTGTCTGGAGCGGGATTTGAAGTCTGCTACTTTTACAGTGTGGGTTCTGTCAGTAAGCCAGTGGGCAACCCATCAGGTGACGTAGGGATTAATGCCCAGTAAGTTTATCTAGGATTCCAGAGTGGGGGATGGTGTTGAAGGCCTTGGCGAGGTCCAGATAGGCTGTGTGGACAACCTTATCCTTGTCCACGGCTCTGGAAACTGATTTGAAGAAATCAATCATGTTCAGGATACAAGGTCGGCCCTTCACGAACACAACCTGCTTGGGGTCCAGTGTTTGAAGGTTGCCAATGTCTTTGTTTATAAGTTCCATGATAAATACATTCCATGGCCTTGCAGATCAGGCTCATCAGACTGATGGGGCAGTAGTTCCCAGGATCCAAGGTGGATCCCCCCTTGTGGAGTGGGATAACTGTAGCTGTGTGTCACTCAGTGGGCATAAAGCCTGAGGTGAGGCTATGATTAAATATGACACTTGGGTGAGATGCCAGTTCATTTTGTAGTTCATGTAGTACACAGCCTGGGATGTCATCTGTATTCTTAGCTTTGGAAAGTACGTTTTTTACCTGTGTGGCCATTATTACCGGAATTTGGCAATCTTTCGGTATTGAGATGGGCCCTTTGGGGGGGGTGAGGTTGGTGAGATTTGCACTAAATCGATCTGCCAGGATATTGGCAATATCCTTGGGATCAGTATATTTAATGCCATTCTGTTGTAGCACAGAGCAGATCTGAGCATTGCCATTTAGATTCTTGACATAGTTATAGAATGCCTTGTGGCTGTCTTTGGAATCTTTGGCAATTTTATTTCTGTAACTAGCTTTGGAGGATTTTATGTGTTATTCTTTTCATGGTTTTACCATTTCACTGTTTAACCATTACCGCACAATTTTCTCATACTGTAGACTAAATGGGTATCTTTTTTCTGCAAAATGTTAAATGAATGTAACTAACTGAAACTTGTTTTTCTCTGTAAAAGTTACACTGAATGTAACTAAATTTATCTTGTATTCTCTGTTAACATATATATTAAATATAACTGGAGCTTTTCTCCTTGGGTATCCACTGAAAATGGATTTCTGACCCAGCTGGACTAAGCTGGTTAACAAATGTCAATAAATAAATAAATAAAAATGGCAAATCTCTGTCTGCTTTTGTTAGAGCTCATTCCACTAGAGTTGTTGACTCTTTTGGTGCCTTCTTGAAGGAGTTGGACACTAATTCCATCCTTGAGGCTGCTACTTTTATTTATTTATATTTGTTGACCGGAGGTGTCCGACTGGACGTAGGTCCATTTTCAGAGGAGGCCCGGGGAGAAAAGCTCCACAGTTAAAATAAACAGACAGTAGTTACATTGGATTACATAGTGATTAACAATTTACACAGCAATTACTTACAACATATTTCCAGATGAAGAACATAGTACATCAGTAGACAACTAGAATCTTTATCTGTAAAGTACATAACAGACATTAACAAATGTTAAAATAAGAAGTTCCTGCTGTATAAGTACTAGGCTTATGAGCATCTGAGCTTGCTATAATCAAGGTAGTTAGTGGAGTGGAAAGAAAGGTAGTGGTTGGATGGGGTGGGTGATATTAGAGTGGAGTTGCAAGGGCATAGCCAGCATGTTTTTAGGTGCACTTTTAGTAAAGTTTTGAAGTGGATGCATGATGGTATGGAGGTAATTGTGGGTGGGAGGGAGTTCCATAATTTGGCTATGGTGCAAGAGAATAGTGCTTCACCAGCAGAGTTATTGGCTTTAGTGATCTGCAAGTGATTTTTGTTGGTGGATCTTAGTGGTCTGGTGGTGCGCGATAGGGTTGGAGTAGATTCTGGAGGGATGGGACATTTAGTGGATGGTTTACTAGTTTGAGGGCGAGTGAGAGTTGATACCATTGAAGGAGGTGAGGGAGTTCAAGCCAGCCCAGTTCAGCAAGCAAGAGACAGTGGTGACTACAGTAGGATGCCCCTGTGGCGAATTTGGCAATTTTGTTGTAGCAGGTCTCCAGCTTGTTTAGATTGCATTGCCTTAGGTTGGTATATATTGGAGAGGCATAAAGTAGGGTGGAGATAAGGTGGGAATTTGCTACTGAAATCTTTGCTGCTTTGGTGAGAAGATGCTTATTTCTGTATAATGCTCCTAGTTTTTTTGTGGACTTTTTTTATGGCCATGGATACGTGAATGTCAAATTTTAGTTTATTGTATATTTCCACTCCTAGCAATTTGGTGTGTTCAGTTGGGTATATAGTGGTGTTGTCTTTTGCTGTGATGTTAAAGTGAGAGTTGTTTTGAGTATGTTTGGTGGGTTGGAAGATGAGTTGTTTAGTTTTGTTTGGGTTGAGTATTAATTGGGCATAAGATAAAGTTTCAACAGAGGAAAAGGCTTCCTGTGTGACTTTTTGCAGTTTGGGTAGGGACTGGGCTGAGCAGATGATGGTTGAGTCATCTGCGTATTGTATGTGTGTGCCATGTTTGGTAGCAAAGACTAGATTATTGGTGAAAATAGAGAAGAGTAGGGGTCCAAGGATGGATCCTTGGGGAACCCCTATGGAGACAGGTAGTTGGGGAGATGTGTCATTCTGCCATACAACAAATTGTTGGCGGTCAGACAGGTAACTCTGAAACCAGTTGGTGACTGATTGTGAGAAGGATAGGTTATGGAGGACAGATATAAGTTGTTTGTGTGGGACCATGTCAAATGCTTTAGATAGGTCTAGGAAAGTAGCAGAGGAGAGATAGCCATTGTTTTTATGCTGAAGGATAGTGTTAGTAAAGGCGAGTAAGGCAGTGGTGGTGCTATGGTTTGGTTGGAAACCATGCTGAGTATTGGAAAGGAGGTTGTTAGTAAGGAGGTAGTCTGAGACCTGAGAGTGTATGCATCACTCTAGTATTTTGGAGAGTGGATAGAGAATAGCTATGGGGTGGTAATTGGTTAGTTCTATGGAGGGTCCGCCTTTGTGGAGGGGAATTATATGTTGGTCTTCAGTGTATACCTGTACTAAGCATTATGGTCTCTAGAGTCAGAGTAGGTTTTGTTGAAACCATTTTATATTGGTTTTTTGAGGGATCTTCTCAGTTTTCCACCTGTACCAATACTGCAATAGTGATATAGAATGACATAGTACAGTTGTGTAAAATCTTATCGTAACAGTAGATGCCCAACTCTTCATGGTGGCAGTATTTGCTCCCTCCAACCCCCTCTTGATTGCTCTGCATTTTTTTTCCTTCTGGATACGTATGGACTCCTTTTGTCCTATGATGCCTGTTCTCTTCTGGAGCAATGCAGTTCTAGGTAGCTGCGTTCCCTTTTTTACCCCATGTTCTGTGTGCGGAGCATAAATGTGATTTATGGCACAACCAAGATCTCTTTTTAGCTTACTTATACTGGCCAAGCAATGGTGATACAATCCTTCTGTACCGAATACTGCAGCAGAGAAGAGAAGGACATCAACTGTTATGGTAAGATTTTACACAACTGTACTTTGTCACTTTGCTCCGTCATAACTACCATGCATGCCTCTCAACTGTCCAGATTTTCCCTGAATGTCCAGATTTTTGCCTCATATTTTTTGGTCTGTTCCTCATAAAATGTTGATGTTCTGGGAAATCACTGAGGATTGAAGTTACTAAGTAATTACACACATTTGAGTTTCAGACTTGAAATTGCACACTAATAACTCCTGTTATTCTAGCAACCCTCTAAGTTTATTAAAGCAGTATTTAAAAATCGTCTCTATATCTTTGGGTATTTGTTCCTTATTATTTTAGGCTTTGTCCAGATTTTTGTACTAAGAGGTTGAGAGGTATGCTGTCATGTGATTAAGTTGGAATGAAAGAGTTTACCATGTAGGACTAATCATTGTCAGACCAGGAATCAGACACTAATTAGGCACTGCTAACTGTTAGAATGATGTCAAAAGCTGTACAGTATTACTTAACTTACTTGTTTATATTATAATAACAGTGGAACTAGAAACAGATTCATACAGATATAAGGGTAAAAGAGAAAGAAGTGTTGAACACATAATACAATGCAGTAACTCACTAAGATGTAGCATGTACACTAGGAAGTGCATTTGGCTAGTAGCTGGAAATCAACAAAAAATATATATATACTGAAAGGAAAAGATGAGTGTAAACTAATTTTTAAACTGCATCACTCATGCTTCTACAGATGTACTAGCAGCCCCCTCATTAAAAAAAATAGTGCCTTTATCTAGTAGTATTCAGAAATCAGCACATATCAAACCAGAAGCTGAAAAAGGAACATAAGAGTTTGTCTACTAATGCTCCAACCTTCTGCCACACAATTGTTTTCTTTGGAAATTAATAGCAGGTGAGAAAGTTACTACCACACTAGTATTCAAAAATCAGAATACAGTAACCCATGCAATGAAAGAAAGAGAAATATGGTTTCCACTATTGTTTGCCTCATTCAGATGCTTTCTATAGGTAGAAGCCATGTCACAAAATTGCTGTGGTGACCAGGATTCACAGTCACCACAGAATAAAATATGAAATGAAATGACAGAAACAAAAACCTCAGTTTAAAAGTCTTGTATTACTGATGTGCTTTGTAGAGTACCAGCAGCAAAGTCGTAAAATGCCTGAAAGGCTACTTTTCTCAAGGTGTAAAATGCACAGATTAAACTAATGAATGGCTCACACAGAGAGCTGTTGTCAGTACAACTGCAATTTGACTGACACCTTTAAAACTTCCTGCAGGCACTCTTCCCCCAACCCCCTCAGCCAAAGGTGAGCATGCTCAGAAAGGGAAACCTGAAATGTAAACAAAGGCCGAATCAAAACAAAAAATCCCTGGGATTGTCCCTTTAAATGCCAGAAGAGATGGAAGAATCTAGAAGCTTGAATTACTACCCAGTCCTGCTAGACCCTGCTCTTTCAACCAATCACTTGTGCTAGAGAAGGTCAGACAATCCTGTTACTCTCAGTAACAGAAAAGACAAGACACTATCAGCATAAGATGGCTGCCAGAAACACAGGAAACTCAACAAACAGGCCTGGATAATAGCGGGCCTCTATTCAGACTATGCTACCTAACTAGAACACAGAAACCTCACAAAAATGCACAGAAAAGCACAGATAGAGCACTCACAAACAGAAAATACAATTCTCAGTATGAAAGTTCCTGTTATTATTTATCTGAGTACCCCAATCTCTCACCATTGGGTGCACTCTTAGGGGGGTGCTATCAATGCTGTAATTTGCAGGGGTATTTGATTTCCCAAAGAGTATTATTATGCACTTCTTTGTGTATAGTTGAGGCCATGGCTCTGACACCAATCATTAGTCTGCATCAGACCTTTCTGTTGGATATCAACATCATTTGAGGGAATCAATGCTTGCCCGCAGCTTGTAGTTGTCAGCATACTTGGTCAGCCAAAGGCCATTTATATTTGCCTTGACATCTGAAAAGCATTTTCCAAACAAGAGGAGGCCGATGACTGAGTCGTGTGGTACTCCACTGGTGACTGACCTCTTGCTGGATATAGATTCTCCCACTTTAACAATGTGTCCTATAAGTGAGCCATTTGTCTATCTATCTTATTATGTAGATGTTTATGCCCAATTGTGTAAGTTTATCTAAAATACCCAGGTAAGGTATTGTATCAAATACCTTGGCCAGGTACCGTCTTACCCTCATCCATGACATTGGTGACCTTCTCAAAGAATTCCACCAGGCTGAGCAGGCAGGACCTTCCCTTGATGAAGCTGAACTGGGTTGGTTCTAGAATCTAGAGATTTCCTATGTCATTGATAATCAGATCCATGATTATCCTTTCCATAGCCTTATATACGAAGCTAGTCAGACTTATGGGTGGATAGTTTTCTGTGTCAGTTGATGGTCCCCCTTGTGTAGAGGGATGACTGTTGCTGTACTCCACTCTACTAGTACAAACCCTACATGGAGACGGTCTGCTGTGTAATGTTTCAAGCTATGTATTAGGCACCCTGGGATTCTGTCAGGGCCCATTAATGTTGTATTTCTAGTTTAGAGAGTACAGTGATGACCTGTTCTTTTGTGATAACAGGCAAAGGAACGGTAGGGGGTATTTTATGGGAGTGACACATATAATTAAGAAAACAGGTTCCACTGAAATTTGAACTCATATCACTGGATTCAGAGTCTAGAGTGCAAACCATTACACCATGGAATCATTTTTCTACAGTCTATTTATGATACTAGAATTGCAGCTGCATTATTGAATCACAGACAAATAGTAAACTTTCTTGACCTGATGGCATTACAGCTGATTATATATATAAAAAAATGTTTTCAGTCTTCGTGGAATATCTTTTAATATATTTAATTATATTCAATTCTCTGAGAATGTTATAATTTATGATTTTATTCATGAACAATGTTAAGCCTAACAATAACCCCACATTTATGCTTTGTATTTGGAGAAAGAGCATGCGCAAACATTGACTATAAATTGATCATAAATATAATTGTGAACAGGTTAAAAGTTTTATACAAGGGATGATTCATTCAAAGAGGATTTGTCTAGGAGAGGAAATTTGCAGGTCAGTAAATGAAATATATACAAAAATGTACTTAAAAGACAGTTTTTGTACTGTTCTTATGGGAAAGCCATTTAAGGGTTACTGTAATACAGTTCCCTTTTGCATGATTGTTAATATTTGTAATCTTTAATATTTACACGTTTCAGACTGTATTGGTTATTTAATTAAGATCTGTATGCAGCTGAAATTAGACCTTTGAATGATATAAAATGAATACTCATATCTTTTAAAACCTATTGTTTTCAAATGTGTTTTGTGTATTTTATACATTTCTATCTTTTTACTCGAGGTATATACTGTTTGCAAATGTTTTGAAATCCACGTTTGTTTACATATTTGCATGAATTTTAATTGCCATTTTTTTAATGTGATTACTTCTAATTTTCAATGTGTTCTACAACTTTTTTTTACATAATTGATAAGAAGTGAGGTTATTTTCAACTCTGATGAAGTTCTAAGGGCTACTGCAGCAATGAGGAATTTAAACATCTACTGTTATGGGTAAGTGTAAAGCAATGTCTAACCCAGCTTTGTTAGAAATGCTACATCTAAAGAAGTCCCAATCCCTCCGCACTATACACTCCAGAGACCTCCACTCCATTACCACAATCAACAGAACATGCTGGAGGGACAAGTTCATAACCCAGAGGCTGCCCATGCTATGGAATAGACCTCCAATACATGTTAAGCAGAGCACCTCACTGGCCCTTTTCAAGAGAAATCATGATGAGTGGATGGGAAATAGAAAATTCCCCCAGGGGATCACTCTGGGATACTCAACAGAGACACTGGGAACTAAGGTCAGGTGGCACGATGCTAGGGTAATCCTATGGGTTAGGCTTGTAAAGGCTCCAGGGCCATTAGCCTAGTACACACCTATGAACCTATACAACTGTATTGTTTCTTTGAGTATCTAGCATATCTGTCAGGATCAGTTAATTGATAAAATGTAAGCAGCCACCACCTGCCTCTGCCAACAACGTCAGCAAGAGTACGTTATGTAAACTGCTTTGCAGTTGCCGGCCCCACTATAGATTTGATCTGGGACACTCCCCCAGTCCCATCTCTTTACCACATTCTACCTAATAAACTCTTTCTGCACTTGCCTTTAGTACTTTTTAATTTAATTGCAGTTTTTAAACTGTGTTTGGTCCAATATTGCTACATACTCAAGTGTGTTAGCTTGCACTGCATGTGAATTGTTTTTACTACTGTTTTTGCTACTTTTCTGTAAAAAAAAAAAAAAAAAAAACTGTAAGCCTGTTTCCTACCTTTCTTGTAACTAGTGCTCCAGATACAGATTTGCTGTATCCAGGACTGTATGTAAGCTTCTGAGCCCCCCAAACCTTTCTGTGTTGGAGGGAAGCCTTCTAGCTTATCAGTGGGAGTGGTAAGCACTAGGTAACCTGTCTACCACATAAGGAGTGTTTCTGGCCCAGAAATTGTAGTTATTGGCCATTTGGGCAATGTAACTAGTGTTCCAGATACAGATTTGTTGTATCCAGGACTGTATGTAAGCTTCTGAGCCCCCAAGCCTTTTTGTGTTGGAGGGAAGCCTTCTAGCTTATCAGTGGGAGTGGTAAGCACTAGGTAACCTGTCTACCACGTAAGGAGTGGTTCTGGCCCAGAAATTGTAGTTATTGGCCGTTTGGGCAATCTCTTCCATCTCTCTCAACTTTCTGATTTGAAAACCTGCATTTGCACTTGTTTCTGTCCTGTAACTCGTCTAGTGCAGATACAGATTCTTAGTTTTAGCACTTAAATTTGCTTATTCATGCTCAGCACATGTTCAGAACTTGTAAGCACTAAATAAGCTGCTAATTACTATAGCACTCAATCTTCCTCATTACCTAGAGGAAAACAGTTTTTGTACTTACTTTTCTCACTTGCTTAGAGAAAAACAGCTCTTGTACTCACTTTTCTCACTTATCTAGAGGAAAATTTTTTTTAATCAGGCATGTTCAAGGGTCAGCTCCCAGTGTTCTGTCCTGTCTATATGATGAATCTGGGCATCTTGAGGCAATGTAGAAATTGCCTCATGTACACAGACAACCCTCTCATCCTACCACCCAACACTACAACCTGTGAGAGATGCACTTATCTAGCCAAGCTGGAGGTAAAGCTCTCTCCAACCAAGACTGAACTTGACAGTCATGAGGAGAAGGTAAACATTTGCACCACACCACACTCATCACGTAGTCTCACTAAATCTACACCACCAAAATCCACACATAGTAAGACAAAAACACTTGTGGAGGCTCTCAATAATAATCTGTCTAAGCAACAAAGACCTACAAAGCAGAAACGCAAGCAACCTCCATCCCCCAACACAACCCAAATGACACATAGCCACAGACTCAATGTGCCACTCAACCACAGCCAATACGGCAAAACAACGTACCCAACACACTAGTCATAGGTGACTCTATAGTCAGGCACACTGATGCCCCACTCACCAGGCTAAACAAGGAGAAGGTTACTGTCAGCTGCCTGTCGGGTGCCAGGATCCGCCACATAACTCACGCTCTCAGGTCACTCCACAACAAGTACAAATATGACTCTGTCATTGTCCATGTTGGTGTGAATGACCTGAGACATACCTCCCTGGTCTACATGAAAAGAGACATGGAAGGGCTCTCCGATCTTGTAGCCCAGGCAGGTATGACCCTAGCCCTGAGTAGCATTCTGCCATCGCCCTGAATGATACCGCAGTACAATGACAAAATGATTGACTTCAACAATTGGCTAAACTTCTGGTATCATTCTAAGGGGATCCAGTATCTGTCTGCTTGGGATGACATGGTCGGCAGACCACGATGCTTTGCCACAGATGGCCTGCAAATGTCGCCCATGGGATTCCGGATACTGGTTAAGGCTCTTGATGCCCCTATAGTGCCTTTTTAGGCAAGGTTCAAATAAACAATTCACCACCATAACAGGCAAGCAAAAACTGAGGGTAATGCTACTCAATGCTTGAAGTCTAAATTTCAAAATGCACTCACTCAAAGCACTCCTTAAAATGGAGAACATTGATATCTGTGCAGTGACTGAGACTTGGTTCAAAGCTCCAGAGAGCACCCCTGCACTACCAGGCTATAACTCATACCACACTTTTTGGCCATGTAACCTGGACCGAAACACCAAAGGTGGAGGTGTGACCATATTCATTAAGGATATCCACACCTCCAGGCTAGTTGCTCAGCATAATGCATCCAAGGTTATCCAAGTGCAACTAACTCTAGGCAAAACTGCAATCCAAATTGTAGCTTGCTACAGATCCCCCACCATGCCCCAGGATTCCTACTCCTCTTTTCTTGATGTACTGGAAAATATTAGGGTTCAACCAAACACCCTAATAATGGGTGACTTCAACTACCCCACCATTAACTGGGAAAACTACTCGTGTACCACCTCATTAGCTCAACGTTTTCTGGAATTCATAAACTCCAGTGCCCTGGATCAACTTATCCATACCTCCACCAGGGGCAACAATATCCTAGACCTAGTCATTACCAACATGAGTGACCGGTGTTCCACACCTGAAGTCAACTCCTCATTGGTCCGATCCGACCATAAGCTAATCACCCTTGATATCCACATCCCGCCCCCACCTCCCATTAAGGAAACCACGGTAAAAAAATTCTCCAAAGCCAACTATGCTTCTTAAGACAGAAGTGGTGAACTTCATGACACCCATGCAGATGGACAATATAGTTACAACTGCTGAATCCTACACAAATGCACTCTATATGCACTTACATGAGTGCATGGATCGTGCTATCCCAAACAGAACCAAGACGCTATCCTCCAAAAAAAGGAAGCCAATCTGGTGGTCCCCCGCCATAAACAAACTGTACAACAGAAGGAAGAAACTGTTGCAAAAGAGAGTAAAATCCCATGAGTGGAGGAGCTTCCTGGTCAGCCTCAGTAAGAAGCTGAGATCCCTTATAAGATCCTCCAAAACTAGCTACAAAAACAGAATTGCCACTAATTCTAAGGACAACTACAAAGCATTCTATAGCTATGTCAAGAATCTCGATGGCAACACCCAGATCTGCTCTGAGTTGCAGTACAATGGCACAAAAATTACAGAACCAACTGATATTGCCAACATCCTGGCAGATAGGTTCAGTGCTAACCTTACCACCACACCCCCTAAAGGGCCCATATCTATACAGGAAGAATGCAGAGTCCCTGTAATCACAACTATGCAGGTAAACATTGCACTCTCTAAAGCCAAAAACACAGCATCCATGGGACCGGACAACATCCCAGGCTGCGTTTTACATGAACTTCAGAATGAACTGGCTCCCTACTTAAGCACCATGTTCAACAATAGCCTCGCATCAGGCTTTGTGCCCACTGAATGCCACACAGCAACAGTTATCCCACTCCACAAAGGGGGAGCCACCACTGATCCCGGGAACTATCGACCTATTAGCCTGGTGAGCCTGGTCTGCAAGGCCATGGAACGTATCATCGTGGAACTCATAAACAAAGACATTGGTAACCTCCAAACTCTGGATCCCACCCAGTTCGGGTTTGTGAAAAGCAGATCATACCTCCTGAACCTGATCGACTTCTTTGAGGCAGTCACCAAAGCCGTAGATGAGGGTAAGGTGGTTCACACAGCCTATCTTGACCTCGCCAAGGCTTTTGACACCATCCCCCATTCTGGAATTATAGCTAAACTCACTAAACTAGGAATAAATCCCTACATCACAAGATGGGTTGCCAAATGGCTCACTGACAGAACCCACACTGCAAAAGTTGCAGACTCCAAATCTGACCTCAAAGCAGTGACACGTGGAGTACCACAGGGTTCCGTCTTGGGACCTCTCCTGTTTAGTATCTACTTCTCTGAAGTACAGGCTAACACACAAGGCCTCTAGCTAACTGCAAACTAGGAGCCATAGTCAAGTCTCCAAATGATGTGGACATCCTACAGAAGGGTCTCGCTGAGACAGATGCCTGGTGTCAGAGCCATGGCCTCAAGCTCAATGCCAAAAAGTGCAGTGTCATCCCCTTTGGTAAAAACTCTGTACCCATGAACCACCACATAGGCAGCAATCTATTTAATACTGAATGTGTGATAAGAGACCTTGGGACCCAGGTGGACAGTAGTCTCTCCTTTGATAGTCACATCGCCACAGTAGTTAGGAAGTCCTTCCACTTGGCACACCTCATCATAAAAGGGTTTTCATCCAGGAAAAAAGAGGTCATTGTTCCCCTCTGCTCGACACTCATTAGACCCATTATAGAGTACAACTCCCCTTTTGGAATGTACCTCACAAGACATCTGCAGGAACTGGAAAGGCCACAGAAGTACCTCACAAAGAGGATTACTGGTCTCAAACAAATGCCCTGCACTGACCGTCTCAAAAAACACCAGCTTTACTCCATAGCATATCGCCTACTCCAAGGTGATCTCTGCCTAACATATAAAGCTATGTCAAACCCAGAGCTGTTGGACATGCTACACCTAAAGAAATCCCAATCCCAATGAGCTACACGCTCTAGGGACCTAAACCTTGTCACCACAATAAACAGGACATGCTGGAGGGATAGATTCCTGTCCAGAGACTTCCCATACTTTGGAATAGGCTACTTGTCTATGCCAAGCAAAGTTCTTCATTAGCACTCTTCAAGAAAAATCTTGATGAGTGGATGGGAAATAGGAAATATACCCCGGGATCACTTCTGTGTCTCTGCTTGACAGTGGCACAGGAAAATAACTTTCTTGGGTGGCATAAGCCAGGGAACCTTGTTGGCTATGCTTATGTAGGCCCTTGGGCTGATAGCCTAGTACCTTCCTATGAACCTATGAACATACAGTGAGTAAGATGGTAGCAAAACACTACTGAAAATTTTCTTTTTTTTGAATTTCCATCTTTTTTAAAAGCATTCTGTGGTGCTGCAGTAGCGTTGTCGCCTCACAGTAAGATACTGTCCGGTTCAATTCTCAGCTAGAGCGTCTTCTGCGTGGAGACATGCGTGAATGGGCATACCTTTGTTGAAGGTTGTGCATCAGGGCTGGTTACTCGGCACATAAAAATCAACTACCAATCATTAGCAGACCGGAGTTCCGCTGTGGCGACCCCTAACCGGGAAAAAGCCAAAAGACACAACACAACAACCTCTCTTCTTCCACAAAGGAATGTTATATGCACTGTCAACTGTTAATCAGTGAAATCACTTTGAATAGGAGCCAACAAGAGATACAACATCAAACCAAGAAAGTAGCTGTCAATGCTGGAACCATAATTAACAGCTCATTAAGTTGTTGCCAAGTTGCTGCTGCCACAGGAATTAAGCCCCACCCCCAACTCATTCTTTCCTTTAACTGTTAACTAGCTGGGGAAGGGTAATGAGCAACTGTCTCACTCAAAGAATGATTTGCAGTTCCCTGATATGAAGCTCCTCTCATCTCTAAGCTGAGAAGAAAAAAATAACTTAAAAATTCCTGAGTTCAGAGTTGTGGACAAAAAAAAAATTCTTCTGCTCTAAAACTGTGGCAAAGCACTTACTACAAATGTGACAAATGGCTTTCTACTGTTAAAGTACCACACATCAAGCGCTTCAGGACTTCTGCCACGACCGCAAAGCAAGTACTCTCTTGGCAATAACACTACCACATCAATGTCGTGGCAATAACACTACCACATCAATGTCGTGAAATGGATATATATATATATATATATATATATTTTTTTTTTTTTTTTCAGAACCATGTTTACACAAACATACTTCCAAAGTTTATAATGGGCTTAGAATTACAGCCAGGCATGCTAAGTGCAGATATTTTAGCATACTTTTAAACTATTTCTCCCTTCAATCCTTACAGTGCATTGCAAGTGTAAGCTTGTGGGAAAGCTCTGTCCCACATTAACTAAACTGTAAACACATTTCTCGAACAATTTGCAGCAAAGTGAGTAGGAAGGTTTTGTGACATATGTCAAAGATAACTAATTTTTCATGGGACAGAAGAATGACAGCATAGCCCTCAAATGTCCATGATTATGACTCAAATTTTGTTCTCCCCTCCTGATTCTTTCTAAAAATGGAAATTTGGGAAGAAAAGGTGGTAGATTTAATTTAATATACTGAGACTAATTACAGTTATAGACTTATTTAACTTTAGAAAATGTATTTTTGTTCTCTTATCCTGTCAACTTCTCAAAAGTACTAATATTTTAAATGTGTCCCTGACTGTTTTTTGAAATTTTTACCTGACTCAGGAAGTAAAAGGCTGAGAGCTATGCCTAACACCTTGAATCCAAGGCATCTCTCTGTTTTGGGCAGTTAGTTTGTAATCTGCTTGTTCATTGTGCCTTTTGCTCTCAGTTTTGGTCTTCATTTCGGTTAATGTTGGCCCAGACTGAGTTGTATTTGTCACCAATGATGTGTGTGTGTGTGTGTGTGTGTGTGTGTGTGTGTGTGTGTGTGTGTGTGTGTGCATGGGGGGAGGGGGGTAGCTGTGCAGGACCTTACAGTATAATTTGAAAAAGCCTGACTATACCCCTGGTTTCTAGTAATCATACAAGAACAAACACAGCTGCCATTTTCTGTGTTGGTCCTAACTTGCAGATGTCTGCTTCTCATTTTGATTACAATGATACTGTTTACAGAGGACCTGCCTTCATTGCCATTTTGACCTCCCTCTTCAAATTCTTTTCATGCCCATTTGTCACTGTGCCTTAAACTGCCTCTGCGGCCATTCTTTAAATTACAGAATGTAATCATAGTTCTGTTTTTTTTTTTTTTGTTATACTGTTTGATGAACATGGCCATGTAGTGAATTTTTGCTTCCTTATAGTAAAAATGATTTTTTTTAATCTTCCTTATTGATCTGATTGTGCACACAAAGAGTATTTTTAAGTCCTCATTAGGAATCCAGGATACATAAGGGCAGCTGTGGTGGTGCAGTGGTTAGCATTGTCACCTTACAGTAAGAGGTTTTCCAGTTCAATCCTCGGCTGGGGTGCCTTCTGTGCAGAGTCTGCATGTCCTCCCTGTGGTCGTGTGGGCTTCCTCTGGTTTCCTTCCAAAGACATGCTGTAGATGAATTGGGCACTCTAAATTGGCCCTAGGTGTGAGTGTGTGCCTTCTGTGGAAGGTTGGGTACTGGGCTGGCAACTTAGCACTGTAAAACTCCACTGCCAATCATGAGCAGACAGATGATCTGCTGTGGCGACCCCTAACTGGGAAAAGCCAGAAGAAGATTTAGGAATCCAGGATGCATATTAGAAATCCCCATATACCAGTTTTACAGTCTTCTTACACTGGATATATTTGCTCTTAGTTCTTATATTCCATTTTTATATATAATCTTAAGTATAACGATGCCATAACCTATTCATCAATTCAGAAGTCAGTCCATATATTTTTTAGGCTGTTCCAGTCAGGTAATTAAGCATTTCTTTCAATCTACCTAAGATGTACATAAAAATAGCCAGATACATATTATTTAAAGGGACCTTAACCATCTCATGTTCACACTTAATCATTGCTTTAATATCAAATAAAAGAAAAAAAAAACTGCTATTACTATTTTGGTTTGGTAACACTATACACTGTCTGGATTTTTACCTTACTCTTTAAACATCTTCTTTGTATGTTTTCTGATAAAACTTTAGTAAAATTATCATATTGTTAAAATGCTTCCTATCTGCATGCAGAAAAACCCTCTGTAAGTGTGCATGTTTAAAGCCTCACATTCTGGCTCCATTCCAGACTGGATTCTAGTTTCAAATCCTAAGCAATACAGCCCTCCCAGAACCCTCCCAGACTCACTCAATGAACACTATCCCATCTATGTCCAGAAATAAATCACAACTCCAAAGATAAACTTCTTAAGGAATGTTCTAACCTTGCCAACTTTAAATCTGACATTTTCAACAACGTTCTTCAGTCCCTTAACTGGTCCAGTCTTTATACCTTATCACTGGATACTGCTATACGTAAATTCAATTCACTATTTCTCAACACCCTAAATAGCCTTGCTCTTATATGAGGAAAACATGTTAAATCCATCCAAACTGTCTGGCTACCCTACACAAGTCACACACTAACGCACAAGAGACAAATCTTTGTGAAAGTGGCAAAGAACCAAATCTCCTGCCCACCTTCAAACTTATAAGCGTCTCTGTAACCTTGCTTAAATTCAAGTCACTGCTGATTAAAAAAAAACAGTTTTACTTAGATCCAGAAATAAACCATAAAAAAGGCATGTTGGTCCATTATTAACAAAATCTTACACCCTGGAACACCTACTGCTGTCAACCCTTGTCCAGATAGCCTTCCCACAAAAACCACTAATAAACTTAACTCCCATTTTATAGACTCTTGCTACCCTAACACAGAATCCCATACAAATTCATAATGGCCTTGATGAGTTCCCAGTTTCAGTAAACTTCTTTTCTCCTTAAAACGTATCTCTACCACACATAAAAATCACTTACTCAGTAAGCTCAAGCCTACTTACCCTCCATTGACAGACTACTTGCAGAATAACTACAGCTTGCAGCTGCTTCCATTGCTTATCCAGTCTCTGTATTGATCAAAAGATCCATTGAAGAATCACATGTCCTACATCTCTAGAAAAAATTCTACATCATACTTTTTCACAAAGGTGCTGATGCCTCTGAAGTAACAAACTTTAGTCCTGCCCCCCCCCCCCAAATTCTAAAAAAGTGCATGCATCACTTCCCTTGTGGAAAGAAAGCGCTAAATGCGCATGTGTCCTTGGATTATTAAATTTTCGTTTGGAGACCTCTGAGTATTTCTTTGATTTTTCCTTGTGACCAGTGCACCTACTGTGTGATTTCTTACTCCAAATTACTCTAAAATGTCTGTACTTGGTCTGTCTCATAAAAATACTCTGTGGGTTCACTAGCTATCTTTCTCATCGGCAGCAGTCTGTAAAATGGCTCTCTGCATACGTCTCTTTTCTCCCTGTTAATACCGGTGGGTCCCAATGCTCTATCCTTGGACCTCTTCTCTTTAACATCTTTATTAAGAACTCACATTCCCCCTCCCAACAGGCTTCCATTATCCACTATGCTGATGACTCTACCCTCATCTGCTCATCAAACACCCTTCCCCATTTACACTCCATTACTCAAAATGCCTTCAACTTCATTGAACACTGGCTCTGTGAAACCAACTCTTGCGAAATCCCAAGAAAACCAAGCTATTACTATTTCTCCCCAAATCTCTGACACACCTCAAACACAGCTTCAATATAATTTCTCTCAATCATTCAGATACAGAAGTTGTATCTCATACCAAGACAGTATTAATTACAACTGAAATTTGATCTTTGTATACAAATTATAAAAAATAAAAACAAAAATAAAAAAACACATCAAAAACTTAACTCGTCAAAAACTCTACAGATCCCAAAAATTTCCTTACTAACTCCACCAGCGTCATTCTGGCAAGCACATTCCTTTTATCTTCTATACTGGGGTTCCTATTAGATGACCAAAGATGCATTCCTTCGAATGGTCAAACTTGAAAAGACGAAAAGGCAAAATGATGAAGCAGCATATAAGCAAATTATTTCCCTGGGAAAGAAATCCCTTGGCTGCGTCCGTTACTTTGCCGTTTCTGTCACTGTAGTGCAATCTCGGAGTTGGTATATTTAAGCAGGGGGTGTGTGGGGGGTGAAGCCCCTCACTGTATGTTATGTTTTAAGTGTTTTTTTTTTGGAACAGTGATTTTTTTCCCTTGGAAAAAAATTGCTGTTGTAAGTGTTCGAGTTTGTAAGCTTTCACTTACATGGGGTCGATAAATCATAGTTCGCTTTTCTAAGCATTCAGTGATTTAATATAGACCCCTATACCGTATGCCTCACCAATTCTTACCAATTGTCAAATCTTCTTCATCACAAAACTAGAACTGTGTTATAACAAGGTATCTAGATTTGCAACCAATCTGTCATATAAAAGTTATCACTACTCTGCTCTGCTCTGAAAATCTTATAATTGGCTTGAGTTGCCCACACTGAGCTTCTACTTGCCCATAAAATTATATATAATCCTTTATACTGTCCATCCATCAGTAATATTCTCAAACAGTATATTCTTAACCATCCACTTCGCTCATCTGAGAAACAGCTTCATAAAACCCTAAAAAAACAAAACAAAAAGAAAACCATTGAATATATTTATACTCCTACATAGTGGTCAAAACCTGGAACAAAATTCCTATGCACATGATATCAACACTTACAAGTCCCATTTTAAGCATTCTGTAAAAGAATGCCTTCTCAGTTCCAGGCTCTGTACTTGCCTTTCTCCAGGTTAAACTGTCCCGTTTATTTTCCCCTTTCTCATACACTCTATCTCTTCCCTTTCTCTTCCATTCTCCTTCCTTCCTTCTTGCAAACTACTACACACCATCTCTCTTACCGCTCTTAGCACCTACCCTTATTTCTCTCTTATTTCCTTCTGTATCATCATCATCTTTAAATCTTCTTTCACCCATCTGCAACTACCACCGAAATCTCCAAATTCGCCACTGGATACAGATATTCCACCCATCACTGTACTGCCCGCCACAAACTAAATTGGCTAGAGTTGCCCAATTACCTCACCTACATTCAACTCATACATGCCCACAAACTCATCTTTAATCCCTCTTTTTGCCCCTCCCTTACCTCAACCTTTAAAATTCACCTTCCCAATAGACTCCTAAGAACCAATACCCAAAATCTGATTGAACTGCATAAGCCAGCACGCCCACCTGGCAAATTGCTACTATCCTTCTCCTTAGCACATCTCTGGAACTCCCTGCCACCTCACATCCACACCACTAGCAGCCTCTCTACTTTCAAAACCTTGCTTCATTCTTACCTAACATCCCTCTGGGAATGCTTCTGTTCCCATCCCACATGAATTCCCCAGTAACACCTATTTCATACCCCCACTCTTTATCTTCTTCCCCATCCTTTCTCTATACTATCTTTCTCCCCACTTCCTTCCTTGCTCCCCTTCTTCCCTAAACTCATCTCTCCCTTACCCTATATACCCAATTCTCTCTCTTCCTCCTTCATATTTTCCTCAGCAGAAATACTCATTCTGTAAATATCTTCTTATAGTTGTATTAGATGTAGCGTCTGCATTTGCAATCATAAGAATTGCATATTTGTTAATATTGTAAATATTCACTTAGAGATCCTTTAATTCTGCTTTTGCATCTTACTAAATTGCACCTTCAGATAGCATTTTTATCTGTATTATTGTTATTCTATACTAATGAAATATTGTTATTTTATTCATTGTACACTGAGATTTTCTCCCCAGGACTCCATTGAAAATGGGCTTTTCTGGCCCAATGAACTATGCTGGCAAACAAACTTCAAATAAATAAATAAATAAAAATAATACCGTCTTCTTTCCCATACTCCTCTAACCTTTTTTAGCCTATAATATTCTTCTTACTGTTACGTTTCTGTTTCTGCTCCTCTTGTACCTCTTACTTCTTCTTTCTCCATAATATTTAAATAAACTTAAATAATGATGTATATGTTTATGTTTTTGCCTGCCTCTGATGTAATCATGCTTTTTTATTTTATTGCTCTCATTTGTATAATATATTGTAAGTTCTTTAATTACTTGTATGTTTCCAAGATTATATATATATATATATGCAATTTGCATTATGTCTTATGGAGCTTTTCTCTTTAGGCCACCGCAGAACATGGGATTTATGCCCATTTGGGTTTTTCCAGTAATCAAATGTCAAATAAATAAATAAATAATAAGACTCATAAATACCCCAAGACAATGTAAAACTGTAACATCCAGCCTTATTTCCCCATATGATCCCTCGTAATCAGCATATTCCTTCAAAACAATTGTTTAGCTTTCATAACTTCGGTTATCTTTTCTGGTATGCTTTTATAGGTTCATAGGTTCATACTAGGCTATCTGCCCTAGGGCATTTATAAGCCTAGCCAGAGTGTGTTTGGCTTTCGCCACCCATTTTAAATGAATTTTGCTATGCCCTTTTTCAAGATTAGTATACTGTGCCTCTGTCTAACAGTGACACAGAAGTGATACCCGGGGTAAACCTGCTATCTCCCATCCACTCATCAAGATTCCTCTTGAAGAGAGTCAATGAGGGACTCTGCCTAACCTGGACTGGGATTTTATTCCAGAGTGAAGGGAGCCTCTGGGTTATGAATCTGTCCCTCCAGCATGTCCTATTTATTTCAGTGCTGAGGTTCAAGTCTCTCAAGCGCATAGCTCGATGGGATTTGGATTTTCTGAGGTGTAGCATGTCCATTAATTCCGGGTTGCACATGGCTTTATATGTCAGGCACAGATCGCCTCTGAGCAGTCGGTATGCCACTGAGTAGAGCTGGAGTTTCTTTAACCGGGCAGCATATGACATCTGTTTGAGCCCTTTGATCCTCTTGGTGAGGTACTTTTGGGGTCTTTCCAGTTGATGCAGGTGTCTGGTAAGGTATATCCCAAAAGGGGCATTGTACTCAATTGTGGGCCTGATGAGGGATGAGTAAAGAGGCACGATGACCTCCCCTGATCTAGATGTGAATCCCTTCATGATTAGGTGGGCTATATAAAATGTTTTTCTAACCACTTTGGCCACGTGGTTGTCAAATGAGAGATTGCTATCAACTTGGGTCCACAGGTCCCTAATTACTTCTTCCGTACTTAATGGATTACCACCTATGTGGTAATTTGTGGGCACTTTGTTTTTGCCAAAGGGGATGACTATACACTTTTTAGCATTTAGCTTGAGGCCATGGCTCTGGCACCAGTTGTCTATTTCTATGAGGCCCTTTTGTAGGATGCTTGTGTCAGCTGGAGAGTCTATTATGACGCCCAGTTTGCAGTCATCTGCGAACTTGGTCAGCCACAGTCCTTCCGTGTTAGCCTGTACCTCCGAGAAATATATACCGAACAAGAGAGGTCCCAGGACTGAGCCTTGTGGGATGCCACTTGTAACTGGTTTGGAGTCTGACATGGTTCCAGCAATTCTAACCATGTGGGTTCTGTCCTTGAGCCAGTTTTCAACCCATCTAGTGACATAGGGGTTTATATTTAAGCTGGTGATCTTATCTATAATGCCCGAGTGGGGTATTGTATCAAAGGCTTTTGCAAGGTCCAGGTAGGCTGTGTGGACCACCTTTCCCTCGTCAATGGCCTTGGGGACTGTTTCAAAGAAATTGACCAGGTTTAAGAGGCAGGATCTGCCCTTAACAAAGCCGAACTGGGTAGGATCCAGTGTCTGTCGGTCCACAATATCTTTATTTATGAGGTCCATGATGATCCTTTCCATAGCTTTGCAGGCCAAGCTAGTCAAGCTTATGGGGCGATAGTTTCCAGGATCTGTTGAGGCACCACCTTTATGGAGAGGGACCACTGTTGCTGTACTCCACTCTTTGGGTACATATCCTGTAGTAAGGCTGAGATTGAACAGTAGTTTTATGTTTGGGTTTAGTTCTTCTTGGAGTTCATGTAGGACGCAGCCCGGGACACCGTCTGGTCCCATTGATGCTGTGTTTTTTGCTTTGGAGAGAGCGGCTCTTACCTGAGCATCTGAGATGTCAGGGGGGCAGCACTCTGCTGGGATAGATATTTGCCCTTTGGTGGGGAAGGGGAGAAGTTTGCACTGAACCTGTCAGCTAGGATGTTGGCAATGTCTGTGGGTTCGATGTATTTTTTGTCATTTTGGACTAATTCTGAGCATATCTGGGAATTCCCACCCAGGTTCCTAACATAACTAAAGAAAGCCTTGTGATTATCCTTAGTGTCCTGTGCAATTTGTCTCTCGAAGCTGGCCTTAGACGATTTTATGAGTGCCCGTAGTTTTTTGCTAATACTGATCAGAGATGCCTTCCCTTTTTGGGATTTTGCTCTATCATGTAGTAGCTTCCTCCTTCTATTGTATAGTTTGTTTATGGCTGGGGTCCACCAGGCAGGACGCCTAACGTTGGAGGATTGGGTGGTTTTATTTGGGATTGCACAATCCATGCATTCCTGAAGGTGTTCATAGAATGCGTTTATAAAGGATTCTGCGGTCTGGGCCGTATTTTCCACAGGCCTGGGGGCTTTGAAGGATTCCACCTCGGTTTTGAGGAGTGTGAAATTTGCTTTAGAGAAGTTTTTCACTGTGGTTTTCTGGGCAGGGGCTGGGAATGGGATGCGAATATCTAGTGAGATTAGTTTATGGTCTGATCTTACCAGTGAGGGATACACTTTTGGTCTGGAGCATAGAGTCCCCATGTTGGTGATAATCAGGTCCAGTATGTTTTCTCCTCTTGTGGGAGTGGCAACAAGTTGTTCCATAGCATTTGAGTTTATAAATTCTAGGAACCTTTGGGCTAGGGTGTTGGAGCTAGAGCAATGCTCCCAGTGTATGTTAGGGTAGTTGAAGTCGCCCAATATAATGGTGTTTGGAGAGACCTTCATATTTCCAGTGTTCTCAGGAAGGCCGAGTGGGGTTCCTGGGTTTGGGAGGGTGGTCTGTAGCAGGCTATAAACTAGAAGACGGTTTTACCCACTGTTAGTTGCACATGGATAGTGTCTGATGCTTTATGCTGTGCCACCAACCTGGAGGTGTGAGTATCTTTGACGAATATTGATACTCCCCCTCCTTTTGTGGTTCGGTCCAAGTTTTGGGTCTGAAAAACATGGTATGAGGTATAACCTGGTAGTGCTGGGGTGCTCTCGGGAGCCTTGAACCAGGTTTCTGTTACTGCACAGATATTGATGTTCTCCATGCTAAGGAGAGTTTCGAGTGTGTGTATCTTGAGGTTTAGACTTCTGGCGTTGAGTAGCATTACTCTTAGTTTCTTATCCCATGTGATACCTATGGAGGTGGGTTTGTCTTTTGAGCCTTGCCTAAAAAAGGCAGTATGGGGGTGGCAAGAGCCTTTGCCAATATCCGAAAGCCCAGGGGTGACAGGTGCAAGCCGTCCCTAGCGAAGCATCGTGGCTTGTCGAGCATGTCATCCCAGGCAGACAGGCATTGGATCCCCTTTGAATGACACCAATACTTAAGCCAATTGTTGAAATTGATCATCTTGTCTTCATATTGTGGCATCATTCTTGGTGAGGGTAAGATGCTACTCAAGGTCAGGGTCATACCGGCCTGGGCTACATGCTCAGAGAGCTCCTCTATGTCTCTTTTCATGTAGTCCAGGGATAAACATCTCAGGTCATTCACACCAGCATGGACAATGACCGAGTCATATTTGTACTTGCCTTGGAGTGACCTGAGTGCTTGTGTTATGTGGCGGATCCTAGCATCTGACAGGCAGCTCACCGTGACCTTCTCCTTGTTCAGCCTGGTGAGCGGGACGTCAGTGTGCCTGACGATAGAGTCATCTATTACAATTGTATCAAGTGTGTTGTTTAGCCTTAAGGGCTGTGACTGTTCAGCACACTGGCTTTGTGAGCTATGTGTTGCACGTGTTTTGTTTTTGGGTAGCGGTTGCTTGGGTGTCTGCTTTGGAGGTCTCTGCTGCTTAGGCAGATTTTTATTTAGAGCCTCCGAGTATGTTTTTGTCTGTTTATGTGTTTGGTTTGCTGTCGTGTTTGGTCTATGTGAGACTGGAATTGTAGTGAGTGTGGTTTCTTTCTCCTCCTGACTGGTTACGCCAGTACTGAGTTGAGAGAGCTTAGCCTCCAGTTTGGCTATATGGTTGCATCTCTCACATGTGTTGGAATTTGTTGGGAAGAGGAGAGGGTTGTCTGTGTACATGAGGCAGTTGTAACATTGCCTCAAGATTCCCAAATTCACCAGCTGGACCGGAGAGGAGATTGACAACTGACCTTTGGACATGCTAGAATAGTATTGGGAATTCCTTTATAATTGAAAAAAGGGCCAATGGGGAACAAAGTACGCAAGGCGAGTTTGTGAGGGTGTAGTGCTTTTAATTTTTTAGTGCTGACTTATATAATTGCTTTAGTGAGCAAGTGCCAGGCTTTAGAGTGGGAATAGGGTGTTTATTATGAGAACTAGATCAGTTCTAAGGGAAAAAGCGAAGAGCAGACTTTGTAGAGCTGAGAATGGTTTAAACCCAATTAAGCGGCACTGCCCAATGCTGCGCTATGCGCAAAATCGCGCAAAGCCGTGCTAAAGCGGGTTTAATACAGGGGGACTTGAAAGAGGTACAAATTGGCCCAAAACGGCCAATAGACTACCAGATTCATCTGCTGGGAACACTCCTCCACGGATAGATAGGCTGCTCCAAGCTCCCCACTGCCACTGGTGAACAAAGAAGCCTCCCTTTATCCAAGAAAGGAAATGGGCAACACAGGAACGTTCCAAAAGTCCAGAATAGAGCAAAGCCTGTATTTGGACTACTCTAGGTCAGGAAAGACGGGAAACAAGGATATTTTTTTTTTTTTTGCAACAAACAGCAGGAAAATGCAATAAATATGTAGCACAGGCTAGCGCACTTGAGTGTGTAGCCTCAACAGGTAAAAGCAACAAACAGGACAAACTTTAAAAGTGCAGGTGCAAAAACAACTTTAAACAGTTTAAAACAGTTCAAGAAGCAAAAATACTTGCAGTTTAGCTAGATCGGACAGTCGCCCAGGTAGTAGCAGGAAAACAAACACTTTTATCAGGTTAGAAGTCTCTCTTTTAGCCTCTCTGCTGCTAGCACCACTCTGCAGGACCACAAGGAGCTTGGCTGAGTAGCAACAAGCACTTCCATCTCTAAAGCTTAGTTCACAAACTGAAATGATAATGTATATATAATGATCTCCAGTGAGATGTTACTTTATTTTATTTTATGTTACATTTAATAACCAGATAGGTGCACTGGTCCACAGATCCTTTTCATGTCTTACCTGGGCCTTTATGGCTTATATATTGTAGTAGGGTACATAATATACCTAATGTGTGTTATATAACAGAAGAAAACATAAATAATAGAAAACAAAGGATTTTGAAAGTCATGCATAATGGATTATTTAAATTATACAAATTATACACATACATAACATAACAAATAATATGATGCCTAGGATTAAGCAAAACATTGCATACAATTTGAAATGGAAGCGCTGCATAATCCTGAAAGCCCAAAATCCTGAAGACCAAAATCCTGAGACCAAAATCTCGAAAACTCAAAACACTGAAAACTCAAAATACTGAAAACACACAGGATACCAACACTTACTATATTCCAGCACAAGTACATACAGAAACATATTACCCTTCAACTATACGCAGGGGGCCAAGCCCCCCTGCACCCCACACCCCCTGCTACTTAAATATATCAACTCGTGATTGCACTTCACTACACTAAGCTTATACGAGGAGAAAAGTAATATGGTTTGTGTATTTTGAACTTTTGAGATTTTGGTCTCAGGGTTTTGGTCGTCAGGATTCTGTAGTGCTCTCTTTGAAATATATAGTTTTAATATGAAGTTTGCAGCATACACATACATAACATAACAAATAATATGATGCCAAGGATTAAGCAAACATTGCATACAATACAAGAGTGGAGGAAGATGCACACAGGTGGATTATATCCTATGTAGGAGGGACAGTCTGAAGGAGATTGGAGACTGTAAAGTGGTGGCACGGGAAAGTGTAGTTAAGCAGCATAGAATGGTAGTCTGTAGGATGACGTTGGTGATCAAGAAGAGGAGGAGGAGTGTGAAAGCAGTGCCAAGGATTAAATGGTGGAAGTTAAAAAAGGGGGATTGTGAAGTGGAGTTTAGGGAAGAGTTAAGACAGGCACTGGGAGGCAGTGGAGAGTTACCGAATAGCTGGGTAACTACAGCAGAACTAGTAAGGGAGACTGCTAGAAAAGTGCTTGGTGTGACATCTGGACAGAGGAAGGAGGACAAGGAGACCTGGTGGTAGAATGAGGAAGTACAGGAGAGTATACAGAGGAAGAGGCTGGCAAAGAAGAAGTGGGATTGTCAAAGAGATGAAGAAAGTAGACATGAGTATAAGGAGATAAGGCGCATGGCAAAGAGAGAGGTGGTGAAAGCTAAGGATAAGGCGCATGGAGAGTTGTATGAGAGATTGGACACTAAAGAGGGAGAAAAGGACCTGTACCAATTGGCTAGACAGAGGGACAGAGCTGGGAAAGATGTGCAGCAAGTAAGGGTGATAAAGGATAGTGAGGGAAAGGTACTCACAAGAGAGGAGAGTGTGTTGAGTAGATGGAAAGAGTATTTTGAGAGGCTGATGAATGAAGAGAATGAGAGAGAGAGAAGGTTGGATGATGTGGGGATAGTGAATCAGGTAGTGAAACAGATTAGCAAGGAGGAAGTAAGGACAGCTATGAAGAGGATGAAGAATGGAAAGGCTGTTGGCCCAGATGACATACCAATGGAAGTGCTTAGGAGAAATGGCAGTGGAATTTTAACTAGATTGTTTAATGAAATTTAGGAAAGTCAGAGGATGCCTGAGGATTGGAGAAAAAGTGTTTTGGTACCTATCTTTAAGAATAAGGGTGATGTGCAGAGCTGCAGTAACTACAGAGGGATAAATTTGATCAGTCACAGCTTGAAGTTATGGGAAAGTGTAGTAGAAGCTAGGTTAAGAAGGGCGGTGATGATTATTGATCAGCAGTATGGTTTCATGCCAGGAAAGAGCACTACAGATGCAATGTTTGCTCTGAGAGTGTTATTGGAGAAATACAGAGAAGGTCAGAAGGAGTTGCACTGTGTCTTTGTAGACTTGGAGAAAGCATATGACAAGGTGCCTAGAGAAGAGTTGTGGTATTGTATGAGGAAATCAGGAGTGGCAGAAAAGTATGTAAGAGTGGTATAGGATATGTATGAGGGTAGTGTGACAGTGGTGAGGACTGCAGTGGGAGTGACAGATTGTTTTAAGGTGGAGGTGGGATTACATCAAGGATCAGCTCTGAGTCCTTTCTTATTTGCAGTGGTGATGGACAGGTTGACAGATGAGATCAGACAGGAGGCCCCGTGGACTATGATGTTTGCAGATGACATTGTGATCTGTAGTGAGAGTAGGAATTAGGTTGAGGAGACTCTCGAGAGGTGGAGATATGCTCTAGAGAGCAGAGGAATGAAGGTCAGCAGGGTTAAGACAGAATATATGTGTTTAAATGAGAGGGAGGGTAGAGGAATGGTGAGGATGCAGGGAGTAGAGTTGGTAAAGGTGGACGAGTTTAAGTACTTGGGATCAACAGTTCAGAGTAATGATGAATGTGGAAGAGAGGTGACGAAGAGAGTACAGGCAGGGTGGAATGGGTGAAGAAGAGTGTCAGGAGTGATTTGTGATAGACGGGTACCAGTAAGAGTGAAAGGGAAGGTCTACAAGAGGGTAGTGAGACCAGCTATGTTTTATGGGTTGGAGACAGTGGCATTGACAAAAAGGCAGGAGTCAGAGATGGATGTGGCAGAGTTAAAGATGTTAAGATTTGCACTCAGTGTGACTAGGATGGATAGGATTAGGAATCAGTATATTAGAGGGTCAGCTCACGTTGGACAGTTTGGAGACAAAGCAAAAGAGATGAGATTGCGTTGGTTTGGACATGTGCTGAGGAGGGATGATGGGTATATTGGGAAAAAGATGCTAAGGATGGAGCTGCCAGGTAAGAGGAAAAGAGGAAGGCCTAAGATAAGGTTTATGGACATGGTGAGAGAGGACATGCAGGCGGTTGGTGTGATAGAGCAAGATGCAGAGGATAGGAAGAAATGGAAACAGGTTATCCGCTGTGGCGACCCCTAACGGGAAAAGCCAAAAGATGATGATGATGAATATGAAGTTTGCAGCACTATAAAGTGAAAATTTAGCTGAAATGGGACATCCATTCTAACTGATGCCCATTCCAAAAGAATACTGCTTGCTTATTAACCACTTTTAAACAGATGCTCAAAACACACACACACACACACACACACACACACACACACACACACACACACACACATGTTCCATTTAGTCTCACTTACATACCTGTAAACCCTTTGCCAGTCCATAATACATTCATGCTCACAACAAATCCTTACCCATTCATTCTTCCTTCCAGTGTACCCAGAGTAAGACATGGCATAACACAAGGTAGAACTTTTACTTTTGCTTACTTGGAAAATTCATTGCATGAACTCTCAGACTTTAAATTTACATGTAGTCCTCCCTATTAGTCTTGCAATATAAAGCACATTTAACAGGGCTGGCATTAAATTCCACTAGTAAATGTAACCACTTTTATACAATTATTCATAAATAAATTACTAGTTCGATGAAACAAACATGGCTATATTTCAAAAGCTAGTTGCTGACAGTGAAGCACTGCAAGAAAGACTTCATCACACCAGCTGTGGATGAAATTTCAAAAAGTACATTGCAAGAAGTTGGAGTAATTAATTATTTAGTGTAGGATAATTACAGATTCCGCGAGTGTCCGTTGGATTCCAAAACATATTGTGCATGCCCAACGCAACTTAAATGTGACAAACTGCAATACTGACTTTGTTTCCAGAATCCTTGGTGAATGCTATACCATAAAGCAAAGAATAGAAATTATTCCTACTGAATCCTAAAGAATCTGTAGCAATACCAAAAAAAAAAAAAAAGAAAAAAATTGCTACCTGCAGTGACTGATCTGCACCAGACCGGGGTACTGCAAGCTATGCAAGGAAGGTCTGGCTGTGCATCCTAGAAGGCAGCCAGCTAGACAGAAATCCAGGCTACAACTAAGCCAACAGTTATATCAAAAAGTCATTGACAGGTACTGCTTAGACAGACAGCTGGTGCAGGCTGTTTGCAACATGTGTGCCCCATACATGTATGTATGGACATTGGAAGGCAAGCTCATCCCTCCCGAAATAAAAGTGTGTCTGAGCTTAGGTGTACTGGCATTTGGGATGCTCCAGTTACATATGGGAGATGCTGTAGGAGTGTTACAGAGAGAATGTGTAAAAACCAGAAACAGTGGAAAGCAGAAGCTCACCAGATCCAAATTTTCAAAACAGAAGCGCTTGTTCTTCACTCTGTTTGCTTCTATTTTATTTTGTTCGTGATAATAAAAAGTTTTACTGGATTCAGCACGTTGGTTTTGGAATTACTACGATTGTGACTTTCTTTGGCTACAAACAGCAGGAATCGTTATTTATACTTACTTTTGTTCCGGTTGTTTTGAAAATTTGGATCTGGTGAGCTTCTGCTTTCCACTGTTTCTAGTGTTACAGAGAGCTGCCAGTCATATCCTGTCAAAATTCCTGGCAACAGTGTGCAACAAGGTAGATGAACACATATACATTCCGTCTACCCTATGTAGTGGCAAACTGTCATGTACCAGTACTGTAACCTCACATACCTCCCCATGTACCTGCTGCAATAGACTGCACCCACATTCCTATTAAGACCCCCCCCCATGCACCCAAAAGTAGAATGATGCATCAATAGAAAAAGGTAGCAATCCCTAACTGCCAGGTGGGGTCTGCAGCAGATGGCAGCATAATAAACATCATGGCAATACACCCTGGAAGTGTTTATGATGGTGCCATATGGAGGGAAAGTGGTCTAAGGGCTGCCTTCCACCAAGGTGAAATACCTGAGGGAAATACTACTGGATAAGTACAGGAGCACAGTGATGCAAGCTAAAGACATCCTTGTCCACATTATTCATGATGGCAACATATGTGTTTCCACTCCCCACAACAGGTTACTGTGGCTATCCACTTGAGCTGTGGCTAATGACCCTGTACAGAGAACTGTTAAACCTTGCATAGGAAGGCCTACAACAGAGTGCACGCAATAGCATGAAATATCATAATGTGTGTCTTTGGTGTACTAAAAGCCAGTTACAGATGTGTGGACACATCATGGGTTTCACTGCAATACACACCTGAAAATTGTTATTGTGTGTGCCATGCTGCACAATATGCTAACAGCAATACATGGTGGTCTTCCAGCTATAGGTGTGGGTGAACTACCCCAAGAACAACCAGATCTCTAAAGATAATATCTCACAGGTATCAGAGGAGGAGCAGGAGGACACAGGGGGCAGAAGAAACAGGAGTGAGTGATGGAGAGTGCGACCACAAGTCCAGGCCCAGGCGACACTGCAGCATCTGACACACACATATGAGTCATGACAAGCTACATGTACATTGCTACACACATTGAACATTGATTTTCTAATGTTGTCCCACCACAGCAGCACTGATTGCATCTAATGGCAATTACAGATGTACACACTGAGCATGAGATATAACAACATAATGCTAACATATAACAGTATGAACATATACAAATCTATCACAACAAGAACCATCAACTCAGGCCACAAGTGACGCAGGTGTGCATACAGACTCATAATGGTATATGTGTGCATGGCAGGTAACAATGGACATACCTCTGTGAAACCCATTCTTATCTCTCCAGTATCAAAAGATGCAAACAGGAAACCAACTCAGGACAAACTACAGAACTGCTGTCAATATCACAAGCAACATATATCAATGTGAACTATGGATAAAGTTTAATAAACTAAATGGAGTCACCCATGGTTAGTAAAAATGTCACAATCGTGTGGCATCAGACTTTACAACAACCATATACAGATGACATCATTGGTGGTTTGCATAGCAATCATATCACAAGGGGTGAGACTGACAATACATGACAATGTTGATCAACTAACACTGTTACCAATACAGCTGATGGCTAACACTGCAGTCCTGGGTGCCTATACCATATATGGAAACACTGGGCTTAGGTTGCTCATTGGAGGAGACTAATTGCGTGATGCCAGCACGTAGAGACACACTGTGGGAAGGAGAATGGGTGTGAGGTGACTGGTCTTGACTGCTGAGCCCACACTGGACTGTCCAGTAGCAGATGTGTGTTCACGTTGCAGCATAGACATCAATGCCAGTTGTGCAAAGATTGGTCTGCTGAAAGGGGGTCTGCCTCTCCCATATGGCACTCAGCTAAGCACAGTCAGAGCATGCAGAACCTTGCTTGTACGATATCACTGCTATAGTACTGCCGTAACCAGGGATTCAACAGACCGTGACACAAATAACAGGCTTTCATTCTGTGCAGTCAGTACTGCCATGACCTCACCATGTCTGAGCTCCTGTCCTTCATGCAGCACACCTAGATGATGTGCAACATGATACGTGGCATGGGCAGGTGCACAAATGTCAGATGCTTGACATTGCTGGGTATGTTCATTTGCCTGTATGACTAAGTGGACACCCTCTGACATGTGCCCATGCACACCAGCTACACACCTACATGTACTGTACCAATGTGTTGTGGGAGATGTCAACATCACCTGCAGACTCAACAGAGGGATGTGTACACAGGCCTCATCCTGTCCATCATCAGATGTCCCCACATTGTCAGAATGGTTGGATAAACTTTACTCCATATTTGAAGCTACAGCATCCAGCATCCACATGACTGTCACCATCTAGGATGGACTGTATCACCACATCTTTGTCCTGTGTGCCAAGAGCCATGCTACCATACTGAGACACATCAGCACCTGCAGTGGGATCAGTGGATAGGCTATTAGAAGATGAAAGCAGTGGATGTGGTAAAAGAAGAGACAGATGACAGGTCGGGAAAAGTATAACATATGCCACATATATATCACTACGTTACAGATAATGATTACTTACCATGAGGTCTTGTCTGGGTATGGTCCATGGAAACTATATATCAGGGAGTTGACAGTTATGTTACATATGTAACATACATGACATTTGAGAGGAATACAAGCATAACACACACCTGACATGTGGGATGAAATGCAACTGTTGTAGGGAAACAAAGGCATAAACACAGCATTATTAAGCACGTACTTGCCAGCATGAATGCACTTGGCAATTGGCATGGCTTGGAGAGCTGTTGTTACATACATTAGATATTATTACATAAAACAGAACACCTTCAGGAAAGGATGTGTCTATCATCTGTAAAGATCACTCAATCCCTGTGAAACAAGACGATGCCGCTGACAACTTTTGTACTCTGGATGCAAGTATTCAGCAATCTGAGGATTCATAGTGTTTAGAAAGAAACACAAAAAAGAAAGGAAGAAGTTCACAACAAATAACAAGGAAGAAAAAGAAACTGACAAATGTCTGTAAAGTAAAGGGAATACACATTAAAAAGGACACTGTTTTGTTATGTAACACAGATTATGGGTAATGATAACATTTTTCTATCAGAAAACCTTCAGTCTACACAATCATTTTTTCAAAAGAGAAGGTAGAAAAAAATGTAAGGGGCAGGTGAAAAGAAAGAAATCAAAACTGAACGTGGAAGGATAGAAGAACATTACTGTAAGAAAAAAAGAAGAGAAAGACAGATGTTGTCTACATAGCTCAAGCTGTGGGTATACAAAGCCAGCTGGATGAGAATTGTGCTTGCAGATTTAGTACACAATGAAAACAGTGGGATTAATAAGACTAATGGTGATGAAGAGCTATCCTTCTTAACAATTGATAGAGCAGATATTACTGTATTAGAAGCTAAAGATTCTTCAGAGCTGATCAGCAAAGATATTCCTGCAATTGGAGATTCTATTATTAGAGGAACTGATACTTACATTTTCAGAGAAGATAATGAACATCTAATAGAATTATGCTTGCCAGTAACAAAAATAGAAGATGTGAGACAAGCCTTGGAACACTTGGTAAAAATCTGTTTTCATTTAGGTTGGCACAAATGATCTCATCTGCAAGGACTCTCTGATCGTTAGTAGGGAACTTATAGCCCTCTTAGATAGTCTATCTTGTACTGGTGTTAGGATGCATATTTCACAAATCAAATATAGAAAGGATAGTCAGGTCACTGTGAATGAAAAGATTTTTTCGGTAAATACCTACATGGGAAAACTAACCCGCGGTGGTGGTGCTGCGGTAGCATTGTCGCCTCACAGTAAGACGCTGTCCGGTTTGATTCTCAGCTAGAGCGTCTTCTGCGTGGAGACATGCGTGAATGAGCGTACCTTCGTTGAAGGTTGTGTATCAGGCCTGGCAAGCCGGTATGTAAAAATCAACTGCCAGTCATTAGCGGACCGGAGTTCTGCTGTGGCGACCCCTAACCGGGAAAAGCCGAAAGACACAAACAAACAAACCTACATGGGAAAACTGTCCTGTTTAAAAAAATGGAAAGGTGTAGAGCATCCAAGCTTAATTTTGGGCACACATGTTCAGACATGATGGCCTGCATTTGTCAAGATCAGGGAAGAGAATTTTTGCAGCAGATATTTTGAAGTATTTGACAATCACTAGGCAGGATATTTGCCAGGTCAAAAATTTAACAGTTCACAGATAGCAACATCTGATGCATTTCTGATGGTTGTTAATGCTAGGAGCATTAATAATAAAGTTTTTTTATTGGAAAATGTGCTACGTTGCCACAACATTGATGTTGTTATTGTTTGTGAACAATGACTGGATACCAGTTCTGTCAGGGTATGAATGTTTTTACTGTAACAGACATTCTAACAAAAAAATCTGGTGGAGGTGTTATGATAGGGATTAAAGATAGCTATAAAACCTGTGATTATTACGTGCTCAGTGATAACACCAATACTATAGACTGTGTAACTGTGACAATAAAGACAAACCCTGGAACATATAACAATTGTTGGAGTGTATAGACCACCAAAGTCAAGTGCAGATGACTTAGAGGAATTCATACATTTCTTACATGAAACACAGGAGAGAAGAATAATATTACTTGGGGACTTACAGTTACCAGAAACAGATTGGAATAATATTGATTCAACAATGTTAGTAAGGAAATTATTCACAGAGTATATTCAGGAGCAACAGCTGCTTCAGATTGTAAAAAAAAAAACTACCAGGTAAAGGAACATACTAGACATAATTTGTGTTTCTAAAGAAATTACTGTTACTTCAAGTCATAGGATCATAGGATCATAGGAAGTTATTAGGCTATTGGCCCTGAGACCCTTATAAGCCTAACCAGGAGTTTAGCCCATGTTTAGACAAATCAGCACCCGTTGCCCCTGTCCAGCAGGGACACAGGTGGAATCCCAGGGATGTATTTTCTATTTCCCATCCAGTTATCCAGGTTGCACTTAAAAAGGGGTAAAGAGATACTCTGCTTGACGTGGAGAGGGAGTCTATTCCACAGATGGAGGAGTCTCTGGGACACAAATTATTTCCGCCAACAAGTCCTATTGAGATCATAGGTCAGGTTGAGGCCACACATGCAGGTTACTTGAGTGGAGCTTGACTTGTGGATATACACAGTCCCATCATGGTGGGGTCCGAGATCACCTTGTATGCCAGACAGCGGTCACCTCCGAGGAGTCTGTATGAAACTGAGTAGAGGTATAGGGCTTTTAGCCTATCTGTGTTTGGTAAATTTTTGAAGCCCTGGATTCTCCTGGTGAGGAACCTCTTTGGTCTCTCCAGCTGCTGCATGTGCTTTGTGAAGTACATGCCAAATGGGGCATTATACTCAATAATGGGCCTTATAAGGGAAGAATAAAGGAATGTTATGACCTCCTTGTCCTTGGATGAGATACCCTTACTTATGAGGTGGGCTATGTAGAAAGCTTTCCATACAATGGAAGCAACATGGTGGTCAAAAGTCAGGTTGCTATCAGTCTGGTTGCCCAAATCCCTCACGACTGATAATTTGTGGAAACATCACTATCCCCAAAGGGGATGATGATGCATTTTTTGTATTCAACTTGAGGCCATGTTTGGTGTGTGTATGCATGTGTTTGCTGGTTGGGGTTAGAATAAGGGCTGGGCAAGGGAAGAATTTTTTTTTTTCAAATAGTATTTTATTATTTTCAACAGAGAGTATAAGAGAATAACTATTCCAGTATGCAACATACTTAATATAATACATATATGATTTCCATACTAAGCACAGAATCTATAAAACGCTCTTAATAACATCTATAAACATATATACAAATTTACAAATATACAAGAACAATAGTGCTACTACCATTTACATAGGGAGCTCATTCGTAACCATTGTAATTTGGTGATTAGTTTGGAAGGAGGGAGAGTATTTGGCAGATCAAATGCCTGGACGAAGGGACTATAAATAATCTGTAGTCCACATAAACTACATTTTCCCGTCTGACCAGAGGCTAATCTTTTAAAATAATGTCATATAAGAGAATCCAAAATTTCTGATAGTACATTTGTTTCTTTATGTTACCTATGAAAAGTTTGTGCGAGGATATGAATTTAATTGCCAAGTTCCTAAACCCAATCCAGGATATTTTGGTGTGGTCCAACCAATTTTTAGTTATATAAAATTTGATTAATAGACAGTGAGTGATAAGTACATTGTACCTCAATCTAGATAATCTCAAATTAGTAATATGTAGTATCACTAGTTCTCAAGATAAGGTTGATTTCTGGTATCCCATTTTCCCTAGACGAACTTTAAGGGAGCACCAAAGTTTATGAGTGTACTTATAGAACCAAAGTATGTTTAATAGGTTTGTCTGCGGAAAGGAACAGCAATGGCATGCTGGGGAGACATTTGGGATGAATTTGTTTAAAATGTTGGGGAGTGAAATAGGAATTGTTATTAAACATTAATTGGGTGTAAATGAGTTTTTTGAATGGGGATAGCTTAATGGTGGACTCAGTTGCCCTGAGTTTCTGGTCACAAGTAAGTCCAGGTTCCTTTTGGTCCCAGTAATTAGAAAATAACTTATCTTCATATCTAGTAGCCATGATTATTTTATAAGTATTTGACAACATATTTCTTTAACTGCTTAAGTTATCCATAATACCTCCAACCCTAGTTAATTCATTTTCAGTGTCAGGGGTATCCATGATTAGTGTTAGTATAAGCTCCCTAATCTGATGCAAGATAATAGTATATTTAAACCCCAGCTTAAGTTCACTTCTCATTTCCTGTATGGACTTTCCTTTATGTTTTTGGACATCCCATAATATGTATTCTTTAATTAAGGGGTATTCTGATAAGTTGAGCATAAGATTATTAATTCTTATGTTGGGACACAAGTGTACAGGCTGGAGGAGGGAAAGGGTTTTGTCTAAATCAAGGGATTTAATTAAGGCCCGAAAAGTCTTAACTCTTTGTTTCAGAATGTTGTTTATTTTGGAGTTTTTTAGACTAATTTCAGTTAGGAAGGGAAGAGCTTTTGGATTTAGATTATTACTGATTACGTGCTTGTGCCACGATCTTACCCAAGGAGGAGACCATGTATCTTTCAACTGAGTAAACTTTGATATTTGGATAATTCTATTTGCACAAATGATCTGGTAGTAAAGTTGAAAGTCCAGAACACTCAGACCTCCTTTTTCTTTAGGGTATATTCATTTTTGATAACTTATCCTAACCGATTTAGGAGGCCATATGAATTTTGCTAGCTCCTTGTGTATTGTTAGGAAGAAATATTTTGGTACTATTAGACTGGAGGCATTAAGTTGATATAAGAGTTTAGGCAGAATGTTCATCTTGATGATTGCTGCTTTCTACAGCAAAGGCAGTTTAAGCTGTTGCCATCTGGCAAGGGGAGAATTTTTATTGTTGTGTGTGCCCTTATGTATAGGAAATGCACTCCTGAGTGTGCCATTGTTCATATGACATGTTAAACCAAGGTCTAATCTGCTTGAGCTGGTTGTATCAGGTGGATGTAAAATATCCCATGGCACCTATCAAAAAAGATAGGGGAAGTTGTCTAATGCCTCTGCCAAATTGGATAAATACCACTCTCAGCTGGAAAAAAAACTCTAACCTAGTAGGAATAGCCAATCAAGAAAAGATAAGTTAAAAATAATTACTATTTAATTTAGCTGCATTACCATTGCATTTGTGGAGACCATGTCCAGGTTCCCATAATGTTTTCTTTATTGTTTTTTTTTACTTATGTACAGCACTCGGGAGAGTTGCACAATCTTCACTGACAACAGCTAAAGCAACTTAAAAGAAACACAAAATGACTAGATCAGACAGTGAAATATAGCTTTTAGGCAGAAAACACCAATGGTGGCAGTACTGTCTATGCCTCATCACTGACCAAAGTATTTAACCTTATAAAGTGGTTTGCAGAATGAAAAAAAATACACAACAGCAGCAAAATTATACTATTATTACTATTAGAATTCCCTGGATGGGACTGGTAATCCAGCATTCTCTCATGTACTTTGTAGAATATGATGGCAAAGAATACCAAGGCCATTGACGAGGGGAAGGTGGTCCACACAGCCTACCTGGACCTCGCAAAAGCGTTCGATACAATAGGGGGGGGGGGTTGCACTCCTGAGTGTGCCATTGTTCAGATGACATGTTAAACCAAGGTCTAATCTGCTTGAGCTGGTTGTATCAGGTGGATGTAAAATATCCCATGGCACCTATCAAAAAAGATAGGGGAAGTTGTCTAATGCCTGTGCCAAATTGGATAAATACCACTCTCAGCTGGAAATAAAACCTCTAACCTAGTAGGAATAGCCAATCAAGAAAAGATAAGTTAAAAATAATTACTATTTAATTTAGCTGCATTACCATTGCATTTGTGGAGACCATGTCCAGGTTCCCATAATGTTTTCTTTATTGTTTTTTTTTACTTATGTACAGCACTCGGGAGAGTTGCACAATCTTCACTGACAACAGCTAAAGCAACTTAAAAGAAACCCAAAATGACTAGATCAGACAGTGAAATATAGCTTTTAGGCAGAAAACACCAATGGTGGCAGTACTGTCTATGCCTCATCACTGACCAAAGTATTTAACCTTATAAAGTGGTTTGCAGAATGAAAAAAAATACACAACAGCAGCAAAATTATACTATTATTACTATTAGAATTCCCTGGATGGGACTGGTAATCCAGCATTCTCTCATGTACTTTGTAGAATATGATGGCAAAGAATACCAAGGCCATTGACGAGGGGAAGGTGGTCCACACAGCCTACCTGGACCTCACAAAAGCGTTCGATACAATAGGGGGGGGGGTTTGCACTCCTGAGTGTGCCATTGTTCAGATGACATGTTAAACCAAGGTCTAATCTGCTTGAGCTGGTTGTATCAGGTGGATGTAAAATATCCCATGGCACCTATCAAAAAAGATAGGGGAAGTTGTCTAATGCCTGTGCCAAATTGGATAAATACCACTCTCAGCTGGAAATAAAACCTCTAACCTAGTAGGAATAGCCAATCAAGAAAAGATAAGTTAAAAATAATTACTATTTAATTTAGCTGCATTACCATTGCATTTGTGGAGACCATGTCCAGGTTCCCATAATGTTTTCTTTATTGTTTTTTTTTACTTATGTACAGCACTCGGGAGAGTTGCACAATCTTCACTGACAACAGCTAAAGCAACTTAAAAGAAACCCAAAATGACTAGATCAGACAGTGAAATATAGCTTTTAGGCAGAAAACACCAATGGTGGCAGTACTGTCTATGCCTCATCACTAACCAAAGTATTTAACCTTATAAAGTGGTTTGCAGAATGAAAAAAAATACACAACAGCAGCAAAATTATACTATTATTACTATTAGAATTCCCTGGATGGGACTGGTAATCCAGCATTCTCTCATGTACTTTGTAGAATATGATGGCAAAGAATACCAAGGCCATTGACGAGGGGAAGGTGGTCCACACAGCCTACCTGGACCTCGCAAAAGCCTTCGATACAATACCCCACTCGGGCATTATAGATAAGCTCACCAGCTTAAATATAAACCCCTATGTCACTAGATGGATTGCAAACTGGCTCAAGGACAGAACCCACATGGTTAGAATTGCTGGAGCCATGTCAGACTCCAAACCAGTTACAAGTGGTGTCCCACAAGGCTCAGTCCTGGGACCTCTCTTGTTCGGTATATATTTCTCGGAGGTACAGGCCAACACGGAAGGACTGTGGCTGACCAAGTTCGCAAATGACTGCAAACTGGGCACCATAATCGACTCTCCAGCCGACACAAGCATCCTCCAAAAGGGCCTCATAGAAACAGACAACTGGTGCCAGAGCCATGGCCTCAAGCTAAATGCCAGAAAGTGTATAGTCATCCCCTTTGGCAAAAACAAAGTGCCCAGAAATTACCACATAGGTGGTAATCCATTAAGTACAGAAGAAGTAATTAGGGACCTGGGGACCCAAGTTGATAGCAATCTCTCATTTGACAACCACGTGGCCAAAGTGGTTAGAAAAACATTTTATATAGCCCACCTAATCATGAAGGGATTCACATCTAGATCAGGGGAGGTCATCGTGCCTCTTTACTCATCCCTCATCAGGCCCATAATTGAGTACAATGCCCCTTTTGGGATGTACCTTACCAGACACCTGCATCAACTGGAAAGACCTCAAAAGTACCTCACCAAAAGGATCAAAGGGCTCAAACAGATGCCATATGCTGCCCGGTTAAAGAAACTCCAGCTCTACTCAGTGGCATTCCGCCTGTTCAGAGGTGATCTGTGCCTGACATATAAAGCCACGTCCAACCCGGAATTAATGGACATGCTGCACCTCAGAAAATCCAAATCCCATCGAGCTACACGCTCGAGAGACTTGAACCTCAGCACTGAAATAAATAGGACATGCTGGAGGGACAGATTCATAACCCAGAGGCTCCCTTCACTCTGGAATAAAATCCCAGTCCAGGTTAGGCAGAGTCCTTCATTGACTTTCTTCAAGAGGAATCTTGATGAGTGGATGGGAGATCGTAGGTTTACCCCGGGTATCACTTCTGTGTCACTGTTAGACAGAGGCACAGTATACTAACCTCGAAAAAGGGCATAGCAAAATAAATTTAAAATGGGTGGCAAAAGCCAAACACATTCTGGCTAGGCTTATAAATGCCCTAGGGCAGATAGCCTAGTATGAACCTATGAATCTATGAACATGCAAAATCAAGAGGGGACATATACTGGAACATTACAGAAATTGTTACTTCCCTGCAGTAAAATATCACTGAATTGCAAAGAACTTGGGTTACAATATAACAGTGGTGAAAACATTAACCTTGTTGTTTGAACCAAGCTGCAAAGAACTATTAGATTTACTATGCACAAAAGGTTAAAAATATATTGCAGTTGGAAGTGCAACTTCAGTTATTTTATTATATACTTTAATACTTTACTGTCATTAATGATTTTTACATATGCCAGCAGAAAACAAGTGTTTCATCTAAAAGTAAGGTAACTAAATTGCTTCCACAATCATACAGTAATGATTTTTTTTCTTCAAATCTTGCTTAGAATTTGTGAAATCATGTTTTATCACATCATATATATAACCCCCCTCAAAAAAAATACAACCCTTGATGTGCAGTGATCATGGGGGTATAAAGGTTAATTTGTTGTGAGATAATTCTGACAAACTGAAATCTAAACCAATGCACAGAAAATTAATCACAGATTATATGGAAGCAAAACAGTCACTATGTAAAACTAACTGGAGTGATGTGTTTAGTGGAAAACTGCACTGGAATGTAGAACATTTTGAAAGAGAAATTGCTTGAGTTCAAAAAATAAAAAAAATGTTTGACATCAGGATCTAGGCATACAACTTCAGGAGGATATATTTCCATACGAACAAGATATCCGATAAAGGAGAGAAATGAAAAATATAATAAACTGAAGAGAGGTTGAACTACAACTTTGAAAACTGAAATAAACAAGCTGGACAAACAAATTAAGCATAATGTGAGACAAGATCAAGAATTATTTGAAAAACATTTATATAAGGATATTGAGCATAATAGGAACCCTTTTTATAGATACATAAGATGTGAAAGGAGTAAAGATATACAAATTGATAAACTGTGTAGATTCTAAAATGTATTCACAGACACAACAGATTATAAATACATTTACAAAATCTGATGCAAAACAGTTTGGCTCCACAAAGTGGGTAATAAATTATCCTAGTGACATCCAGGTAACCTCAGATACTGAAATCAAATTAGATTACATTGAAAAAGAACTGCACAAATTAGATCCAAACAAAGCACAGGGAAAAGACGGAATTAGTAATAATGACCTGAGAACACTTCAGCAAGAGCTTATGGTATCATTATATCTATTATTTACTAGGTCATATAAATATGGGGAGATTCCTCAAGATTGGAGGCACGTGCTTATTAAGCCTGTCGTTAAGGGAAAGGGGAGTAGGACAAGCCCATAGTCATGTAGACCCTTAAGTCTACTTTCATGTTGTGAAAACTAATGGAAAAGGTAATAATGGATAAGTTATTGTTAGAATTGGATAGTCTGGAACTTAAAACCATATATCACCACGCATATGTTGAAAATAGGTCTAGTACCACCTGTAACATAATGTTCTATGACAATATAATAACAACAAGGAATGAAAAATTGTGCTGTGGTGTAATTTATATAGTCTTAACTTCAGAATTTGATAGGGTCATACACAAAACACTGATCAATAAATTAGAACAACTAGGTATCTATGTAATCTTGATAAGATGGATAGCTGCATGGCTTACAAACAGGACATGGCAAGTATCATACAGCAATTGGACAGGTGAGATTCTCAGTTACAGTCAGGGTGTCCCACAGGGCTCTGTCCTAGGCTTTTACTTGTTTAGATTGTATCTTTCATGTCTACCTTTTTCATCTGTGGTGTTGTTCTACAGTGTATATGCAGGTGACCTGAAAATGGGTAAACTGATTACATGTGTTACAGATAGGGCATGTCTGCAAAAGAACTTGACTAAATTGACCATGTGGTCACAGGAGAATAATTTGCAGATAAATACATTAAAAATTAAGCATTTGAGATTTCTGAGATGTAAATTGAAAGGTTAATATTTAATACAGCACACAGTGATTGAAACTGTAGATTAATTTAAGGACCAGGATATATGGATAGATCCAGCTTTGAGTTTTTCTAATCATATCAACCAATTGGTTAATGATAGTTACAGAACTATAGGTTGTATAAAAAGATTTATAATGTCTAGGAAATCAGAAATGATGATGTCATTGTTTGTTAGTTACATTAGACCCAAACATGAGTATGGAATAACAATATGGAAACCGTATAATAAAACAAGCATGAATAAGCTAGAAAGAGTACAGCGGAAATATACCAAGGGCATCCACAGATGTGAAAATTTAAATTATTATGAAAGAATAAAATATCTGAACTTGTACAGTGTGTCTTACAGAGCTCTAAGAGGAGATATTATTTAGGTATATAAGGCAGTTAGAGACAACTATTTCTGGGAATGATTGCGGTTATCAAAAAGCTCTAGAGAATCATCAGATAACCTGTGTAGAAGATTCTACAGGAATGAGAAGTGTATTAATTGAGTCTCTGAGAGTGCAGCTGATGCATGGAACAGACTACCAAATTACATTAAAGCAAGTACTAGGTTAGATATTTTTAAGAACAGCCTGGGCACTTATTATGGAACAAGTGTTTCGGTATATCGTCAGGCTAGAAGGGCATTAATGCCTGTGCTTGAAAATTTGTATGTAGAATACTGTATATAACACAAAGTAAGTATTATATATACATACCAGTTGGTCACAGCTGAGGTGCTGATGGCAGTTGTCCTATGCAGGGGTAGAAGGAAACAGTAGTAATTGAGGACAACAACAGGAGTAACAGTAATGACATGTATGGAACAGAGGTAATAGCATACCAGTGACACTCTCCCAATATGGTGAGTTTGTCTGTCATAATGCAGATTCTGCAGAGGGAAACTACAGACAAATCAAACACAGTTATGTATGCAGGCATCAGCATAGGCACATAATGATATGTACAACACAGTAACAGGGTATGGTGATATTGGCCAGGTGTCCCAGTGACATTAATTTCATGTACTACAGTTGTGCTGCTCAATGCTGCAGCCCATGAACATGGTAGGGAACCATACCTGGTCTGTCTGTAGGTGCACCTGCATGGCTCATGTCCCCAGATAAACCTGTAGTTTATAATGTGAGGGAAATATCAATATGATGGTATAAACCACTAGCATGACAGAAGGATGTGGCAATGACAGGTAATGGTCACAGTAGCAGCATATGGAGACACTCACCTGTCATGTCCTGCTGTTGTGCAGAAGTGGATGGACCTGTGCAAATGAATACAGACAACATTACACATGTTGTTTGCACTGTTATGTATGTACTCAAATTGTATGGCAACATGTCATTACATTTACTTTGATTGCCAACACCCTGTGTGGACCCATGTGCACAATGCAATTCTGCTGCAACATAAAACTAACAATATATGAATATGCATGTAACAGCAATATGTAGTGATTTTTCCATATGCATCAGTGTTATGCAAAGAAACAAATATGTGTGCAACCTGGAACACCTATTTCTATCACACCGCCAGGAATGCAGTGCTCCCCATTCACCATATGCAATGATGCAAAAAACTGTGTGATCTCATCAGAGGGTGTCATTGGTGGACCACCACTATGGCATCCCTCAATGTCTAATACCAGCATACCCTGTTGGCTGCTCAAAGGATCATGTGAGAGCAACATTGGCAACAGGACTCCCAGGATCTATTGTGACCTCCTACAGCATTAATTATGTTGGAAAGTTCGGTCCACACTTCATTCCTCCAAACTGTATTTCCTGCCCATCCAGGGAGTCTCTGTCCATATTGGTGCAGAACATTTATTATAATTTCATTTTCCTGTAGGGAAATTTTGTCACTGCTAGGTCTGTTTGCCATCTGGAAGACAGTTGCATGCACGTATTTAAACTGATATGTGAGCCCTTTTATGAGAATGATTATGTTGACAGCTGATGCCAATTTAACCTCTCTGCAGTCCTATGCAATGCCAATATCTAGGAAACAGTCCCTGTCCCATATAGTACTGTGACATATAAAACCATGTGTGACATGAAAACAATGAATGAATAAATAAGACTTGGAACAACATAACCTGTGGTATCTGTGGGATATGAACCCATTACAGTGGATATCACAGTAGTGGAAGCCCAAACTCAACAGCACTGAGCCACATGATCCACACATTCTGTATGCAGTTCACATTAACATACTACACATAATGTATGTGTAAAACAAAAATGTTTGATGCTGGTCACACACATCCTGCAGCTGCAATGCAATTTCAACCTAAACAGACATCCTGTGTAAAAAAGTAGTTATTTTAAAATTAACATACATGATGAACTTATATCAAAACAATCAATACTGTGCAGTGAATGCCATACCCATTAACAGAGACTTTCTGAAAATTATCAACTGAATAATTTACAGAAAGCATTGTAAAGCCTCTATATCCGTAAGTACACCACACATGGTACATGGTAAGCAGACATAAACACTGATGTAACTTTATTAAGGCAATAGCTCTAGTACATCCTTATGTACTGTTCACTGGTACTTAAATTCTTATCTACAACTGCATATGGGGAAGTAGTCCTTATTAGTGATGCAGATGTACCCACCTGTAAGCATACAGGTCAATCCTGCACCCATCTAGTAAGTCACGTACAATTTTTATACTACACACAATTTTTCCTAAATGCACACACATTTCTAAGGAGTAATAGTAACACAGGTCTATAAGGAGAGAAATATATTCCACCATAGCAATGCTAGTAGGTGCAACATTACCTTTGCAGCTACTTGTGAGTCAGGTATAACTGAAAGTAAGACTGGCTGTGTGCACACAGCTTTTAAGTCCAATTTGAGGCATTCATAATTAATAAAGGTCAATAAATTCAAGATTTAGAAATTCCTTTGACATATCTGCATACGATTTTGAAATTTGGTGCATTAACCAATACCGCAGGGTAGCAGGAAGATAGTCCATGCAAATATGGTATTGTTAAACAGGACCATATATAGCACATGCTCATAATCATCCAATGATCTGATACCATGCCATAAGCGTCACTTTTAAATTATGATTTTGATACTTTACAGATCAGACCATTACTTGCTGTGAAATGAATGGGACTTCAGTGAACAATTTATTGTGACCTATCCAACTTTTCTACATTATCAGCAAGATAGGTTCATAGGTTCATAGGTGGGTACTAGGCTATCTGCTCGAAGACATTTATAAGCCTAGCCGGAATGTGTTGGCTTTCACCACCCCCTTAGATTAGTTCCCTCTGCCTCTGTTCAGCACAGCCATTGAAGTGATCCCTGGGGTAAAATTTCTGTTTCCCATCCACTTGTCAAGGTTTCTCTTGAAGAGGGTTAGTGAGGAGCTCTGCCTAATGTAGATTGGAATCTTGTTCCAGAGCATGGGAAGTCTCTGGGACAGGAATCTATCCCTCCAGCACGTCCTCTTTATTATTGTGGTGAGGTTTAGATCCCTGGAGCATGTGGCTAGAGGGGATATGGTTTCCTTTAGGTGGAGCATGTCCATCAATTCTGGGTTGGACATGGCTTTGTATGTCAGGCAGAGATCACCTCTGAGTAGGTGGTATGCAACCGAGTACAGCTGGAGTTAAATCAGTCGAGCTGCTTGAGGCCAGGGATCCTCTTGGTGAGGTACTTCTGTGGTCTTTCCAGTTGTTACAGGTGTCTTGTAAGGTACATCCCAAATGGGGCATTGTACTCTATGATGGGTCTGATGAGTGATGCATAGAGGGGCCCAATTAGCTCTTTCAATCTGGATGCAAACCCTTTTGTGATTAGGTGGGCCACATAGAAGGATTTTCTAACCACTTTGGCAATGTGATTATCAAAGGAGAGGTTACTATCTACTTGGGTCCCCAGATCCCTTATTACATCTTCCGTATTTAGGGGGCTACCACCTATGTGGTAGTTTGTGGGTACTGTGTTTTTTTCCAAAGGGGATGACTATGCACTTTTTGGCATTTAGCTTGAGGCCATGGTTTTGACACCAGGTATCTGTCTCAGTGAGACCCTTTTGGAGGATGTCTGTGTCAGCCAGAGAGTCAATTATAGCCCCTAGTTTGCAGTCGTCTGCGAACTTGGTCAGCCATAGTCCTCCCCTGCTTGCCTGTACCTCTGAGAAGTATATGCTGAACAGGAGGGATCCAAAGACTGAGCCCTGGGGAATGCCACTTATAACCAGTTTAGAGTCAGACGTAGCTCCTGCAACTCTTACCATGTGGGTTCTGTCTGTGAGCCAGTTGGCAACCCATCTTGTGACGTAGGGGTTTATGTTCAGGCTGATGAACTTGTCTATAATACCTGAGTGGGGAATGGTGTTGAAGGCCTTTGCAAGTTCTAGGTAGGCTGTGTGGACCACCTATCCTTCGTCTATAGCCTTGGTAACTGTCTCAAAGAAGTCCACTAGGTTTAGGAGGCATGATCTGCCCTTAACAAAGCTGAACTGGGTAGGGTCCATTGTTTGGAGGTTTCCAATGTCTCTTTTAATGAGATGCATCTGTGCTCCATAGCTTTGCAGACCAAGCTAGTCTGGCTTATAGGGCGATAGTTCCTGGGGTCCATTGTGGCTCCACCTTTGTGGAGTGGAATAACCGTTGCTGTGTGCCACTCTATGGATACATAGCCTGTGGAGAGGCTGAGTTTAAACAGTGTGTTTAGGTGAGGAGTTAGTTCATCTTTGAGCTCGTGTAGGACGCAGCCTGGAACACCATCCAGTCCCATTGATGCTGTGTTTTTGGCTTTGGAGAGAGCTGTTTTAACCTGAGTGTCTGTGATTTCAGGGGCACTACATTCTTCTAGTATAGTTATGGGCCCTTTTAGGGGTGAGAGGGGGATGAAGTTTGCACTGATCCTCTCTGCCAGGATGTTGGCTATATCGGTCGGTTCAGTGTATTTTGTGCCATTCTGCACTAACTCCAAGCAGATCTGAGAATTGCCACTTAGATTCTTGACATAGCTAAAGAATGCATTGTGGTTATCTTTGGAGTCCATGGCAATTTTTCTTTCGAAGCTAGCCTTGGATGATTTTATGAGGGAACATATTTTCTTGCTGATACTGATCAGGGATGTCTTCCCTTCTTGGGATTTTACTCTTTTCTGTACTAGTTTCCTCTTCCCATTGTATAGCTTGTTTATGGCAGGGGTCCACCAGACTGGTTTCCTTTTCTTGGAGGAGTGAGTCTTGGTTTTGTTTGAGATAGCACAATCCGTGCATTCTTGTAGGTGCCCATAAAGTGCAGTAGTAAAGGATTTTTCAGCATGGACAGCGTTATCCTTTAGCATGGGGGCTTTGAAACTTCCCACCTCGGTCTTAAGTAACGTGAAGTTTGCTTTTGAAAAGTTTTTCACGGTGGTTTCTTTGACCGGGGTTGGTGGTGGAATGTGGATATCCAGAGTGATTAGTTTATGGTAAAATCTAACCAGTGAAGGGTTGAGCTTCGGTGTGGAACACCGGTCGCCCATGTTGGTGATGACCAGGTCCAATATGTTGTCACCTCTGGTGGAGGTGTTGACTAGTTGATCCAGGGCATTTGAGTTTATAAATTCAAGGAAATGTTGAGCAAGGGAGTTTGTACTTGAGTAGTTCTCCCATATAATGTTTGGGTAATTGAAATCACCCAATATCAGGGTGTTTGGTAGGACCTTTATGTTTCCCAGTGTTTCCAGGAATGTGGAGTGGGGGTCCTGGGACATGGTGGGTGATCTGTAGCAAACTATAATCTGAATAGCAGTTTTGCCCATTGTTAGTTGCATGTGGATGATCTCTGAAGCATCGTGCTGTGCCACTAACCTGGAGGTGTGGGTATCCTTGATGAATATGGATACTCCCCCGCCTTTTGTATTTCGGTCTGGGTTTTGTGGCCGAAATGTGTGGTTCGAGTTGTAGCCTGGTAGTGCTGGAGTGCTCTCTGGAGCCTTAAACCAGGTTTCTGTTACTGCACATATATCGATTTTCTCCATACTGAGGAGTGCCTCGAGTGCATGCATTTTGAGGTTTAGACTTCTGGCATTGAGTAGCATTACCCTCAGTTTTTTGTTACTTGTGCTATTTACGGCAGTGGGTTTGTCTTTTGAGCCTTGCCTAAAAAAGGCACTATAGGGGTGGCAAGAGCCTTGGCCAGTATTCGAAAGCCTAAGGGTGACAGGTGCAAGCCATCTCTAATGAAGCAGTGTGGCTTGTCGAGCATGTCATCCCAGGCTGACAGACACTGGATCCCCTTTGAATGACACCAGAAGCTTAGCCAATTGTTGAAATTGGTAATTTTTTTCTCTATACTGTGGTATAATTCTTGGTGAGGGCAGGATGCTACTCAGGGTCAGGGTCATACCGGCCTGGGCTACATGATCAGAGAGCTCCTCCATGTCTCTTTTCATGTAGTCCAGGGATGTATAGCTCAGGTCATTCACACCAACATGGACAATGACAGAGTCATATTTTTACTTGTTCTGGAGTGACCTGAGTGCTTGTGTTATGTGGTGGATCCTGGCACCCGACAGGCAGCTAACAGTAACCTTCCCCTTCTTCAGCCTAGTGAGTGTGACATCAGTGAACCTGCCTATAGAGTCACCTATTACTAGTGTGTTGGGTATGTTATTTTGCCTTAAGGGCTGTGATTGTGTGGAACACTGGTTTTGTGAAGTTATGTGTTTCATGGTTTGTGTTGGGGGGTGGAGGTTGCTTGGATGTCTGCTTTGGAGGTCTCTGTTGCTTCTGTAGATTTTTATTTAGAACCTCCGAGTATGTTTTCGTATATTTATGTGTGTTTTTTGCCAGTGCTAGTTTCATAGGTCTATGTGAGACTGGTAGTGTGATGCAAGTTATTTCCTTCTCCTCTTGACTGCCTGGTCCAGTCTAGGGTTGAGAGCACTTAGCCTCCTGTTTGGCTGTATAATTGCATCCCTCACATGTATTAGTGTTTGGTGGAAGGAGAAGAAGGTTGTCTGTGTACATGAGGCAATTGTAACATTGCCTCAAAATGCCCAGATTCACCAGTTGGACCGGAGAGTACACCTGAAACTACCCTTTGGACATGCCTGGATAGGTACAGTGAACTGTTTTACTGATTGTCTGGTAAGGTCGAATAGAGAGCCTTGTCCTTCTCTACAGTATAGAGGGGTCTAGTGCTAGGGTTTATTAGTGCTTGCTATGAGTTTTGAACAAGTGCCGGTATGAGAAATGAATGGTTTGAGTGCTTAAGTTGAAAGTTTGTCTAGTTCCAAGGGAAAAATTGAAGAGTAGACTTTGTGTAGCCGGGAATAGTTATACCCTAGCTAACCGGTGCTGCCCGGCATGCAAAACCACGCAAATGCGGGTTTTATAGCAGGGAAATGAAAGAGATAGAAATTAGCCCAAAATGGCCAACAAACTACTAATTTCTTGGCTGAAACCACTCCTCCAGGGACAGATAGGCTGCTCACAGCTCCCTCTTTTACAGTGAACAGAGAAACTTCCTTTTATCCAAGTAAGGTATGGGCAAACACAGAAACTTGTAACACATCCCTGAATTCAGCACTAACATGAAAACTGGACTATACTAGCTTAGAAAGGAGGGAAAACAAGTATTTTTTTTTTTCAGAAAATAAAGCAGAGACAATCAAAAAACACTTTAAATGCACAGAAATAGCTAACACACTTGAGTGTGTAGCCTACAACAGTTAAACAGGTAATTTAAACACAAAACAACTTTGTTAAAGTGCAGGCAGTAAAATAAGTACAATATGTAGCTGAAACAAGCTTTTTAAATCACAGAAACTCTATAAAATAGGTGTTTTAGGTGGAATTAGCTAAAGGCAGCAAGAAAATGTAGACAAATGATACTTAATCACTCCAAAGTCTCTCTTTTGTCTCTCTGCTGCTGTAGAACTCTGCAGGGCACCAGGCAGGAGCTTGCTGAGCTGTATACCAGGAGAAAAATCTTGCAAATGTGGGTTTTATAGCAGGGAAATGAAAGAGATAGAAATTAGCCCAAAATGGCCAATAAACTACTAATTTCTGGGCTGAAACCACTCCACCAGGGACAGATAGGCTGCTCAAAGCTCCCTCTCTCACAGTGAACAGAGAAACTTCCTTCTATCCAAGTAAGGTATGGGTAAACACAGAAACTTGTAACACAGCCCTGAATTCAGCACTAACCTGAACAATGGACTATACTAGCTTAGAAAGGCGGGAAAACAAGTATATATATATATATATATATATATATATATATATATATATATATATATATATTGTATTTTTTTTTTTCAGAAAATAAAATAGATACAATAAAAACAAAAACACTTTAAATGCACAGAAATGGCTATCACACTTGAGTGTGTAGCCTACAAGATGGCTACTTCCAGGAGGCTTTGACTTGTCTGGGTACCCAATTGGACCAAGGAGGAGACCACCCAGATGCTGACTTGTCTATGCAGGAATGGAGCATCGCATGACAGCCAAACAATTGAATGTAGCAATGATTGATATATAGAACCATACTGCAAGGAAGCATCAACACTGTACGGGAATTTACAGGTCCAGAGTGCAGGTTTGCCACCACTATGATAACCTGCATCTGAGGGATGTTGAGGATCTTCGTCAGGGGGCCGCCAAAATGTGTAGACAAAAGATGGATGCCTACAGTCATAATTGTACATATACACGAACATTCTTAAGGAAATCATAATGAAATTAAATACAAGAATAATAACACAGTAAAAAGAACAACTGATTTAGGAGGTATATTAGAAGCCTTTAGAAATCATTATTATTATCGGTCAAGTCAATGACATGCAATCACCACTAGATTCAGATGATGTAATAGATAAATTTCTACAAGAAAATATCAAGACTAAACTATCAAAACAACAAAATAGTGCCCTAAATAAACAAATAACCTTAGCAGAAGTGAAAGAACATGTTAAAAATCTGAAGGCTAATAAATCCCTAGGGTTAGATGGGATAATCCCAGAAATATATAAAATTCTTCCGGGGCACACAATAAAGTTATTATTAAACACATTCTCCATAGTTAAACAAAACTTAATTTTCCCTCCCTCATGGAAATATTCAATAATTTCCCCCATTCTGAGACAAGGTAAGGACCCCCAACTATGTGCATCCTATAGACCCATATCATTGTTAAATATCGATTATAAAATGTTCATGTCTATCCTGGACAAAAGACTAAAGAATATATTACCCAATCTAATATACTTTGATCAAACAGGCTTTATCTTACATAGAAAAGTGCACAACAATATTATTAAGCTACTCTCTCTAACAGACATTGCAAACAAAACCAAGAAACAATTAACTATTATTAGTCTGGATATTGATAAGGTGTTTGATTCCCTTAGTCAGTCATACTTACAAAAAATCTTTAAAGAATTTAACTTTACTTCAGATTTCACTAAACTGATATTAAATATTTATAGTGATTCTAAAACATTTGTTAAGATCGGTTCATGTCTATCATCCCCAGTAAAAATTTATAAGGGAACTAGGCAAGGTTGCCCTCTACCCCCACTATTTTTCGCTTTATGAGTGGAACCTTTTGCTTCATTTATTAGAAATAACCCAAATATCAAAGGATTTCAAGTTAATGAGGGATACTTCCAAAAGTTCAGCTTTTCGCTGACGATATTCTACTAACATCCAGTGACATAGAAGGCTCTTAACAACATATCATGAATGCCATAACTCTATTTGGAAAAATCTCAGGGCTCAATTTTAATCAAAATAAAACCAAAACACTTTTAATCAATAAGAAAATAAATAGCAATTTGCAAAATTACAATCCATTCAACTAGGAAAATGTTAAGATAGATTATCTAGGAATAAGTATTAAGAATAAGTGGAATGAGGCTATTACATTTAACTTCACTAAACTGGTAGCTATAATCAGTGACGACTAAAAAGTGGAACAAAATGTTTGTCACCATGGAAGACAGACTTACATCAATAAAAATTATTATTTTGCCCAAGATTTTATTTTACATACAATCATTGATTTTACCTCCTCCTAAGAAATTCTTTAAACAAATAGATTTCCTATTACTAACTTTTCTATGGTTCCCAAAGAAACCAAGAATAGCCTATAAATACTGCTCAGACAAGCTCCTCGTGGTCCTGCAGAGTGGTCCTAGCAACAGGGAACTCAGAAAAGCGACTACTTTCTGGATTTAAGTATCTTTGTTTTTTTTCACTTGGAATAGCTTCTGTAGCTTACCATGAACTAGCTTGAACTGTTTTTTAACTGTTTGCTGCATTATTTTAAAATCTGCACTTAAAGTTACATTTTAGTCGAATTTGATCGAAAGTTTGTTTGTTTGTTTGTTTGTTTAATTTAACTGTGGAGGCTGCCCACTAAAGTGTGCTAGCCTGTGTAACTGATTTATCACTGTTTCTGCATTTTCTGTGTGTTTCTATCAAAAAAACAAAAAATAATCCTTGTTTTCCCGCCTCTCCTCGACTAGTTTAGACCAGTTTACAGGCATTGCTGTATTCTGGGCTGTGGTGTAGTTCCTGTGTTGTCCATTACCTTACTTGGATAGAAGGAAGTTTCTTTGCTCACCAGTGGGAGTGGGGAGCCTTGAGCAGCCTACCTGTCCCTGTAGGAAGTGACCTCAGCACAAGAAGCTATAGTAATTGGTTGTTTTGGACCATTTCTAGCTCTTTTGTAGTTCACTGTTTAAAATCCGCATTTGCATGGCTTTGCGCAGTTGTGCGCATAGCACAGCGCCGGTTAAACAAGGTTAAACTTATTCTGGCTCCGCCAGGTCTGCTCTTCAAATTTTCCCTTAAGGAAGCTCTACTCTTAGTATAATCAGACTACTCACTATATTATAAGCCTAGCACTTGTTCTCAATACTTCTCTACTAAGTAAGCACTCTCGTACTAAGTAAAGCACTTACCACCCCTGTGAATATCCACTTCCCTTAAAGGTACAGCACTCCCTTATTCTGTTCTAGCATGTCGAGTGGTAGATTACTGGCGTCCTGTCCAGTTCAGCTGGTCAATCTAGGTATCTTGAGACAATGCTACAATTGTCTCATGTACACAGACAACCCTCTCCTCCTCCCAACAAACACAAATACCTGTGAGAGATGCAACTATATAGCCAAACTGGAGGCTGAACTCTCTCAACTCAGGGCTGGCATGACCAGACAGGAGGAGATGGTAACCACACACAAAACAATCCCAGTCCCACATAGATCTACCACAACTGCAAACCAAACACATAAAAACACAAAGACATACTCGGAGGCTTTAATAAAAAACTTACCAAAACAACAGAGGCTCCCAAAGCAGACATCCAAAAATCCACCACCTCAAAACAAAACACATGCAACACATACTTCAATAAATCAGTGTGTCAACCAATCACAGCCCTTAAGGCCAAACACCTTGCCTGATACACTAGTAATAGGTGACTCTATAGTCAGACACGCTGATGTCCCGCTGACCAGGCTGAATAAGGAGAGGGTGACTGTGAGCTGTCTATCAGGAGCTAGGATCCGCCACATAACACACGCACTCAAGTCACTCCAAAGCAAGTACAAATATGACTCCGTCATTGTCCATGCTGGTGTGAATGACCTGAGGCGTACCTCCCTGGACTACATGAAAAGAGACATAGAGGAGCTCTCCGATTATGTAGCCCAGGCTGGTATGACCCTGACCCTGAGCAGCATCTTGCCCTCACCAAGAATGATACCACAATACAAAGACAAGATGATCAGCTTTAACAATTGGCTCAAGTACTGGTGTCATTCTAAGGGGATCCAATGTCTGTCTTCCTGGGATGACATGTTGGACAAGCCACGCTGCTTCGCAAGGGATGGCTTACACCTGTCACCACTGGGCTTCCGGATATTGGCTAAGGCTCTTGCCACCCCCATAGTGTCTTTTTTAGGCAAGGCTCAAAAGACAAACCCACCTCCTTAGAAAACAAAAATGGAAAAAAACTAAGGGAAATGCTGCTCAACGCCAGAAGTCTAAATCTCAAGATGCAGGCACTTGATGCACTCCTCAGTATGGAGAACATCGACGTCTGTGCAGTAACTGAAACCTGGTTCAAGGCTCCTGAGAGCACCCCAGCGCTACCAGGCTATACCTCGTATCATGCTTTTCAGCCCCAAAACCCAGGCCGAACCACAAAGGGAGGGGGAGTGTCCATATTCATCAAGGACACCCACACCTCCAGGTTAGTAGCAATACATGAAGCATCAGAGACCATACAGGTGCAACTAACCATAGGCAAAACTGCTAGAGAACTGGTAGCATGTTACAGACCACCCTCCCAATCTCAAGAACCCCACTCAGCCTTCCTGAAGACATTGGAGGATATGAATGTATCACAAAATACCATCATACTGGGAGACTTCAACTACCCAAACATAGACTGGGTACATTATTCTAGCCCTAATACCCTAACCCAAAGGTTCCTGGAATTCATAAATTCAAATGCACTAGAACAACTAGTCACCTCTCCCACTAGGGGAGATAATATACTAGACCTGATCATCACAAACATGGGGACAAAATGCTCCATACCAGAAGTATACCCCTCACTAGTGAGATCTGACCACAAACTAATCACCCTGGATATACATATCCCACCTCCACCCCCAGCACAAAAAAACACAGTGAAAAACTTCTCAAAAGCAGACTTCACTCTTCTTAAGACTGAGATGGTATCCTTTAAGCCCACTGTGCCAGTGGATACCACATCCCACAATGCCGAATCCTTCACAAATGCTTTCTATGGACATCTCCAAGAATGCATGGATCATGCAATCCCAAATAAATCCAAGTCCCTCTCCACCAAAGGTAAGCGTCCTGTCTGTTGGACCTCAGCCATAAACAAATTGTATAACAAAAGAAGGAAGCTACTGCACGTCAGAGCAAAATCCCATGAAGGGAAGACATCTCTGATCAACACTAGCAGAAAACTACGTTCTCTCATAAAAACATCCAAGGCCAACTTTGAGAGAAAAATCACTAAGGACACTAAAGATAACCACAAAGCCTTCTTCAGCTATGTTAGAAACCTGGGTGGAAACCCTCAGATATGCTCAGAGTTGGTTCGCAACAACAAAAAATACACTGAACCCACAGATATTGCCAACATTCTGGCTGACAGGTTCAGTGCAAATTTCTCCTCTCCCTCACCTCCAAAAGAAGAAATACTTATCCCAGCTGAATGTAATCTCCCTGTCATCTCACATGTCCAAGTGAGAACCGCCCTAAACAAAGGAAAAAACACAGCATCAATGGGACCTGACGGTATCCCGGGCTGCGTGTTACGGGAACTCCAAGAGGAGCTAAACCCACACATAAAAATGCTATTTAACCTTAGCCTTACTTCGGGATATGTACCTGAACACTGGCGTACAGCAACAGTGGTCCCACTCCACAAGGGGGGTGCCTCTACAGACCCTGGAAACTACCGTCCCATAAGCTTAACCAGCCTGGTCTGCAAAGCTATGGAAAGAATCATTATGGAACTCATAAACAGAGACATAGGGGACCTACAGACACTTGACCCCACTCAGTTCGGCTTTGTAAAGGGCAGATCCTGCCTTTTAAACCTGGTTGACTTTTTGAAACAGTCACTTGAGCCATTGATGAGGGCAAAGCAGTCCATACAGCATACCTGGACTTGGCTAAGGCCTTCGACACAATACCCCACTCAGGCATCATAGATAAGCTCAACAGCTTAAATGTAAACCCTTATATCACTAGATGGGTTGCAAACTGGCTAAAGGACAGAACCCATAAAGTTAAAATCGCTGGAGCAATGTCAGACTCAAAGCCAGTCACAAGTGGTGTCCCACAGGGATCTGTCCTGGGACCCCTCTTGTTCGGCATTTATTTCTCAGATGTTAAAGCAAACATGGGAGGGCTGTGGCTGACAAAGTTCGCAGATGACTGCAAACTAGGCGCCATAGTCGATACACCAGCAGACACACACATCCTACAAAAAGGCCTCACAGAAATGGACAACTTGGTGCCGGAGTCACGGCCTTAAACTAAATGCCAAAAAATGTATAGTCATCCCCTTTGGGAAAAACAAAGTACCCACAAATTATCCCATAGACAGCAACCCACTGAGTATGGAAAAAGTAATCAGAGACCTAGGGACCCAAGTCGACAATGACTTCTCATTTGACACCCACGTTGCCAAAGTGGTTAGAAAAACATTCTACCTTGCACACCTCATCATGAAGGGATTCACATCCAGATCCATGGATGTCATTGTACCCCTATATTCCTCCCTCATCAGACCCATGATTGAGTACAATGCCCCATTTGGTATGTACCTCCCCCGGCATTTGCAACAGCTGGAGAGACCACAAAAATACCTCACCAAGAGGATCAAGGGCCTACAACATATGTCTTATTCTGCCAGACTAAAGAAACCAGCTCTATTCAGTAGCATGCCGCCTGCTCAGAGGTGATCTCTGCCTGACGTACAAGGCCATGTCCAATCAGGATCTGATGGACATGCTCCACCTCAAAAAATCCAAATCCATCAGGACCAAGAGAGCTAAAGATTTAAACCTCAGCACAAGTATGAATAGGACATGCTGGAGGGATAGATTCATAACCCAGAGGCTTCCCATGCTTTGGAACAAGATCCCAGTTCGTATTAGGCAAAGCCCCTCACTGACTCTCTTCAAGAGAAATCTTGATGAGTGGATGGGAGATCGTAAGTTTACCCCAGGGGTCACATCTGTGTCACTGCTAGACAGGGGCACAGTAAACTAATTCTATTATATAAGGGGACCTTCATTGTGTCACTACTAGACAGAGGCACAGTATTCTAAATTTATTCTGTACATTTTTGTACCATTTCATGGGGTGGCAAAAGCCACATCACTATGGCTAGGCTTACAAATGCCCCAGGGCAGATAGCCTAGTACTATACTATGAAACTATGAAACTATGTTAGAGCCTGGGACACTAATGGGATTGGCTTTCCCAACATAGAATTATATTCCAAATCTATTATTATTAACATAATACTACACTGGATTTCATTCATATAAACCTCTAACTGGAAACAACTACATGAAATACATATAACTTCCTCTGAGAACACAGAAACCCAGATTAAGGAAACCTTTGGAATTAACAAAATATTTCGGATACTCTGTGATTATTGCTTATATAATAAGAAATTTAGCCACTTCTCACATGGTATAAACCAAATATTTTATATTTTCAAAAATATAATCGACAACAATTATAGTTTAAGAACACCTTTTTCATTACATTTCCCAAAGCTTATACACCAGATTGCCTAGATACCTTCAATATCAATAAGAAGTGGAATCTTAAAGAGAATAATTTAAAGTTTTGACACCAGTTTACAGACAGTAAGAACATCCAACCAATGAACTTTCTCTTAGCCAGATATAATGTCTGTCAAGATAATTGACTCTGTAGTCAATCTTTAAGACAGTTTGTTGAAAATAAAGTGAGAGTGTCAATAAATCTAGAAACTGATATTATAACAAGATTGATACAACTCTTCATATGGTGTAGTTAGACGAATACTGAATATAAATTAAGCATATCACCTGTATATAAACTCCTACAAGAAGACTTGATTACTTTTGACCAATCTTTTTGGAATTACTCCATAAAGATTAATGGTGAACCTTTATCTAACAATAATAAGAGACAGTTATTAAATTCAATAAAAAACAGTTCATCTTTATATTGGTTCATAGGTTCCTAGGTTCATAGGTAGGTACTAGGCTATCTGCCCAAGGACCTACATAAGCCTAGCCAACAAGGTTCCCTGGCTTACGCCACCCAAGAAAGTTATTTTCCTGTGCCACTGTTGAGCAGAGACACAGAAGTGATCCCTGAGGTATATTTCCCATCCACTCATCAAGATTTTTCTTGAAGAGTGCTAATGAAGAGCTTTGCTTGACATAGATGAGTAGCTTGTTCCAGAGTATTGGAAGTCTCTGGGACAGGGATTTATCCCTCCAGCATGTCCTGTTTATTGTGGTGACAAGGTTTTTTCCCTAGAGCGTGTAGCTCGGAGGGATTGGGATTTCTTTAGGTGTAGCATGTCCAACAGCTCTGGGTTTGACATAGCTTTATATGTTAGGCAGAGATCACCTCAGAGTAGGTGATATGCTACGGAGTAAAGCTGGAGTTTTTTGAAGCGGTCAGTGTAGGGCATTTGTTTGAGGCCAGTAATCCTCTTTGTGAGGTACTTCTGTGGCCTTACCAGCTGCTGCAGATGTCTTGTGAGGTACATTCCAAAAGGGGAGTTGTACTCTATAATGGGTCTAATGAGTGTCGAGTAGAGGGGAACAATGACCTCTTTGTTCCTGGATGAAAACCCTTCAATGATGAGGTGTGCCACATATGAGGACTTCCTGACTACTGTGGTGATGTGACTATCAAAGGAGAGACTACTGTCCACCTGGGTCCCAAGGTCTCAGAGCTGTTGGACATGCTCCACTTAAAGAAATCCCAATCCCTCTGAGCTACATGCTCTAGGGACCTAAACCTTGTCACTGCAATAAACAGAACATGCCGGAGGGATAGATTCCTGTCCCAGAGACTTCCCATAATCTGGAATAAACTACCTGTCTATATCAAACAAAGCTCCTCATTAGCACTCTTCAAGAAAAATCTTGATGACTGGATGGGAAATAGGAAATTCACCCCAGGGATCACCTCTGTGGCTCTGCTCGAAAGTGGCACAGGAAAGTAATTTTCTTGGGTGACAAAAGCCAGGGTACCTTTTTGGCTGGGCTTGTATAGGCCCCAGGGCCGATAGCCTAGTACCTACCTATGAACCTATGAACCCATATGATCCATGGCCTTGCAGACCAGGCTCGTCAGGCTAATAGGTTGATAGTTCCCGGGGTCAGTGGTGGCTCCCCCTTTGTGGAGTGGGATAACTGTTGCTGTGCACCATTCAGTTGGCACAAAGCCTGATACAAGGCTATTATTGAACATGGCGCTTAAGTGGGGAGCCAGTTTGTTCTGAAGTTCATGTAAAACGCAGCCTGGGATGTTGTCCGGTCCCATGGATGATGTGTTTTTGGCTTTAGGGAGTGCAGCTTTTACCTGCGTAGTTGTGATTACAGGGACTCTGCATTCTTCCTGTATAGATATGGACCCTTTAGGGGGCGAGGGAAGGGTAAAGTTAGCACTGAACCTATCTGCCACGATGTTGGCAATATCAGTTGGTTCTGTAATTTTCGTTCAGTTGTGCTGTAACTCAGAGCAGATCTGGGTGTTGCTATCGAGATTCTTGACATAGCTATAGAATGCTTTGTGGTTGTCCTTAGAATTTGTGATGATTTTGTTTTCATAGCTAGCTTTGGAGGATCTTATAAGGGATCTCAGCTTCATACTGAGGCTGACCAGGGAGCTCCTCCACTCATGGAATTTTACTCTCTTTTGCAACAATTTCTTCCTTCTGTTGTACAGTTTGTTTATGGCAGGGGACCACCAGATTGGCTTTCTTTTTTTGGAGGATGGCGTCTTGGTTCTGTTTGGGATAGCACAATCCATGCACTCATGTAAGTGCTTATAGAGTGCATTTGTGCAGGATTCAGCAGTTGTAACTATATTGTCCATCTGCATGGGTGTCATGAAGTTCACCACTTCTGTCTTAAGAAGCATAAAGTTGGCTTTGGAGAAATTGTTTACCATGGTTTCCTTAATGGGGGTGGGGTGGGGGCAGAATGTGGATATCAAGGGTGATTAGCTTATGGTCAGATCAGACCAACGAGGAGCTGACTTCAGGTCTGGAACACCGGTCACTCATGTTGGTAATGACTACGTCTAAGATATTGTTGCCCCTGTTGGGGGTGTGGATAAGTTGATCCAGGGCATTGGAGTTTATGAATTCCAGAAAGCGTTGAGCTAAGGAGTTGGTACACGAGTAGTTTTTCCCAGTTAATGGTGGGGTAGTTGAAGTCATCCATTATTAGGGTGTTTGGTTGAACCATAATATTTTCCAGTACATCAAGAAAAGAGGAGTAGGAATCCTGGGGCATGGCGAGGGATCTGTAGCAAGCTACTTGGAGACTATATACCTGGAGATTTATTCATAGAAGCTTTTACACTTCTCACAGAACTGACCTTATAACTAAGAGTAATGAAAGCAAATGCTGTAGGTGTGGTGATATTCTTGAAGCCAACTGGGTTCATATGTTCATCAAATGTAGAATTCTCACACAATACTGGAGTGATTTTAGACATTTCACAAAAGCCCTGTGGTCTGATAACTGTCAAATTACTAGCTCTTTGGTATTATTCAATGTGCCTACCCGAAGTGTAATTCTTAGACATCAGTTACCTGTTCTTTGGTTAATTCTAGCTATTGCTCAAAAAATAATTACATTGAACTGGAAAAATAAGAAATACTTATGTTTACTGAGTTTATTTCAATAGCAAAATCTGTATGTAAAAAAGAAATGCAAACTATTTATCAGAGATCATCAAATGTAACACACAAAAGACTAGCTTGCCAAAAATTGGAGAGATTGTTAGATAAATATTGATTACCTTTCTTGGATAAAACAAATGTTTATCATGGATGTTTGTACATAGTGTAAATAGTTATTATGTTTTATATTGTTTATTTTTAATACTTTATGTCCATGTTTAACACATTTTAATAAAAATGTTTTTGGAAAAAAGAAATATGGCTGCATCCCATATATCAGATATATGCCTTTTAAAGCCATTAAGTAGTGGTTCTGATACTTGGCATCATCTGGCTAATTGTGAAGGTAAGATGGCTTTTCTCCCTGCAATTATGGGTTTGATTCTGATGTTTATTTGTTTAATGTTGTTTAGTATTCACATACTAATCAACATTTTAGATGTTTCTGTTTTCCAACATATAAAGACATCATTTCACATATCCAGTATGGCCGTGTATCAGTGATGCCTATAGTGCTTTGGTCAATGATGACTATGCATTTTTCCATTACCCATAATACTTTAACAGTATCACCCAGTCTATCTGTTTGTGTGAATAGTAGCATATACAGACATTTGTTAGTGTGTTCAGCTTTACAAAGTGAATGGTATTATTAAAATCCAGTTCATGTTACACAAGAGCACTGGACATCCAGTTGCCTAAACATATCTTCTACATAGTAAAACTTGATGATATCTGGCATTTTTGTGGAGCATGAGGGCCTACAGCATTTATGTTTCGGATGTTTCTGTATTTCTCCATTATCTGCAGGAATATGAAAAAAACATACACAAGAGTAGTTTAACTAGGAAAGTGTGATATGTTTTAGCTCATTCTGTAAAGCAAGAGGCCAGCATGCATATATCCTGCAAAGGGTGGATTCAGACCCACTTAGGGGATAGCTCTATTTATATTTGGGTCATTGTGTCTGTGTAAAAGTTTTAAAAATGCTGATATACATACCTGTTTATTGATATTAATGGTTATTTTGAACATGCTTATGACTATGTTTTTTATTTGTCAGATTTATATGAATATCTCCATAATCTGTAATCCATAATGTTTTGCCAACATTATGAATAATGCTTTGAACATACTGGGGTAGTTCTTCTAAAAAGAATGTGAAATATGATAAGATTTGCAAATTGAATTGCATGTATAAGTGTGTTATTGTTTATTAATTCAAATTCAACACCCTTCTCATACTTATATTTAGAGGGAGTGAGATGGTCAGATATACATTTTGACTGCAGAACAGGGACATCCCCAGATATCAGGGATAATTTTGAGTTATAATTTATAATTAGATGACAAATATATATATATATATATTATGTCTTCCCACCCAAATTATATTTCTTACATTTTTGTGTATGTGATGTACAGGGATTTGTAGTTGTCTGTCAACAGCAGTATGTGTTAAATGACAATGTTCCACTGTCTGAGGTATGAAAGTTTACAGTTGTGTTTCTGTGTTGTGACCATTGTGCTGACATACATTCAGGCTTGCAATTTTATTTTCACAAATGTATAGCACATTCCAATGGCGGCGGGTGATGTCAAATCAAAGGGGGGCTGCAGGATACAGCTTAATGGGCGTGGTCAGCTAGAAAGGGGGTAGACCAGCTAGAAAGGGATGAAGCTAATTTACAGAAATACTTACTAACTCACTAATTATTTTGCATTCATCTTAAAATACAGACAAAAAAGTATTATAGTTTTGCAAAGATAACAGTAATTAGCAGGGCAATTTGTTTAATTCACACCCAGCCCCAATTCCCAGTGCCTACCCTACCCACAGTATCTGATTTGATCTTGCGAGGTTAAAAACAAAACAACAAGAAAAGATAATACTGTCATTAGGGTAAGTATTTTTTTTCACATAAACACTCAGTTCATAGCTTATGGTTGATCTTATTTCACTCAAATGCACATCAGTCTTGCAAAGCAGCCCAGAACTGCAGTCATTCCATTTGCACATAAGCATTGCCCCATCCCAACTGCCTACCCAGAGAATCTGCTTTGAGCCCACAAGGTTTAAAATAATGAAAATAAAAGACCACTGTTACATCACTGTATTTCTTTCACATCACATAGCCAAGAACTTGCATGTGATCTTACTTCAGTTCATCCATACACACTTTACTAAAGTAGAGTTTGTTTCAACAACACATTGATAAGCCATCCTAATTTATCTTGACTAACCCTACAAAAAACACTAGGTTAAAAAAAAACAGATGTCATTCACAAACGGCTCTCCAAAACACATTGCATACCTAGTATCTGTTTGACTCCTGCCAGGATATTATATTAAAAAAAAAAGAATGTCATCAACAGCCCCCAAAAGACATTGATCCCTAGCATCTGTTTGACCCTCTCATAGTATTATGTTAAATAAAGACAATCATCAACAGTCCCCAAAACACATTTCCTCCAGTGTTACTCTGTGTGCATAGTGTTTTACGTTCTAGTTCTACAGTAATTACAGATATTTGGATTTCATTTACAACTTTTATTTCAGATTTTATGGCATAAACACTGATAGACATTTGCTAAATAAAGCAATACAGTCTTACAGTGAAAACATACTTAGCATTAAAACTTCTCTGCCTTTGAAACTCATTCATTGAAACAGCACTGAAACCCACATTCAAAGAAAATGCATTTGGTCAGTAGCGGGTTAAGTGTACCTTTGGGCTGTTTTCAAATCATAGGCCCTGTGCACACATTTAGGACCATGCAAAAGTTCTTTGATTCACCTTCCTGATTTATTAAATTATAAAATATATTAATTAAATTATATCCATTGTACAATGCAGCAGTACTTGTTAGGCCACATTTTAAATTTATAATTTTGAACATTTTCCATTAAACAATGAAACAAAATATATTAACCACTAATAGCAAACCTGCCCAATTCAGAACATTTCAACCATAAAAGGCCACTCAAACTTCTGTCATTACAATCCATCAGCAGCAGTCAATATGCATAGTCTCTGCAGAAGTAAAAGTCATCTGAATAATTCCACATTAAAGAAATCTGAATCTAATGAAGTGGTTGCTGATAGAAAACAACTTTATGTTTCTGTGTTTTCATCTACAAATTCAGTGCCTGCTTCCCTTGAAGAATAAATTACATATGTTACATTAAAGAATGTAAGTTGGTATGTTGAAATAGGGAATGGATGGCAAACTGAAAAGCAGGTTCGTGGTTAATAGGCATCATTATCCAAAGGAGGACATACTCAGGACTGCAGCACCTTAAAATACAAATGTATATGCTGTGGGAGTAGAACCTACAACCTTCTGCATCAAGACGCAAGTACACTACCTGTTGTGCTGCTAGTTGTCAACTGGCCTACTGACCGAACCCAGACTGTAAATGTAGCCAACTCCAAATCCAGCTCCAGACAAGTGACAAGTAGAGTACCTCAGGGTTCAGTCCTGGGACCGCTCTTGTTTGGCATCTACTTCTTTGAAGTACAGGCCAACACTAAGGGACTCTGGTTAACAAAGTTTGCAGATGACTGCAAACTGGGAGCCATTATTGAATCCCCAAATTATGTAGATATTCTACAAAAGGGCCTTACAAAAACAGATGCTTGGTGCCAGAGCCATGGGCTCAAGCTCAATGCCAAAAAATGTATAGTTATCCCCTTTGGGGAAAAAACATGTACCCATGAATTACCACATAGGTGCCAGTACGCTAAACACCAAAAGTGTGATAAGAGACTTAGGGACACAGGTGGACAGTGGTCTCACCTTTGATAATCACATCGCCTCAGCAGTCAAGAAATCCTTCTATGTGGCACACCTCATCACTAAGTGCTTTTCATCCAGAAAAAAGGAGGTCATTGTCCCACTGTACTCATCTCTCATTAGACCCATTATAGAGTACAACGCCCCATCTGGTATGTACCTCACAAGACATCTGCAACAGCTGGAAAGGCCACAGAAATACCTCACTAAAAGAATCACAGGCCTAAAGCAGATGCCCTATGCTGACCATCTAAAAAACACCAGCTATACTCTGTGGCATATCATCTACTCAGAGGCGATCTCTGCTTAACATACAAGGCCATGTCAAACCCTGAGCTGTTGGACATGCGCCACTTAAAGAAATCCCAATCCCTCAGAGCCACATGCTCCAGGGGTCTAAACCTTGTCATCACAATGAACAAAACATGCTGGAGGGATAGGTTCCTGACCCAGAGACTCACCATACTCTGGAATAGACTGCCCATACATGTCAAGCAGAGCGCCCCTTGGCCCTCTTCAAAAGGAACTTTGACGAATGGATGGGAGATAGGAAATTCACCCCGGCGATCACGTCAGTTGCCCTGCTAGACAGGTGTCCATGGAAGTAAATATTGTGGGAAGAAATATCTGGGGAATTGTTTGGCTAGGCTTGTATAGGCCCTAGGGCCGATAGCCTAGTACCAACCTATGAACACTGCTTTAAAACTCTATGCCACAATAGTTAACCCATTTGCTAAACAAAACAGTTGCACATTTTAAGCAGACTTGGCATAAGCAGCAGTAAACGTCTCTTCCAACAAAAGAAAATGCAGCTAAAATAACAAACATCTGAAAAAAGGTGTAAATGTTGTATCCTCCAAATGCTGTACACCAACTACACATAAAAATCTAAAAGAGTTCACAAGTATAAAACAAGGCATCATAATATGAATAAACTTGAGATGAAACACCTTATAAATGAAAACTTTAGTATCGAGCATACTTTGTGGTCATCTGCTTAAAGGGTTATACATTTTAAATGACAATTATTTCTCATCTGTTCATGGCATTACTAAATATTTATATCAGAATTATGTTAGTGGTGAACCTTCTGATTTATGTTTTCAATGATTGTGTCGACCCTGTGAGAAACTTTAAAATAATATACATTTTTAAGAAAGAATGCATCTCTGTCTGTAGCTTACTACCCAGAGATCAACCTGCTTCATTCTTTCCAGTACATTCTGGGTCTGTGAACAAAACTTACCAGCTGACGATGTAGTATTTAATTTTCCAATCTCTTCCACAGCAGTCCCACATAGAATGATTTATTCATTTAAGAGTTCCACCTTTGTTAGGGGAAGTCATAGTTTTTCTCTCTGACAACAATGCCCTATAGCAGTAGGAAATGTTATCCATAATACTGCAACTGAATTTCCTATAGTTCAAACAACAGAATAAATAAATGCACATTTTATGTATGCTCATGGTTACTGATATGAGTTCTAAAAAGACAGTTTTCTTCAGATGTAAACTGTATTACTATCTGTCCTATCCTGTGACTTAGTTTGCAAAACTGTTTTTATTTATTTTTTTTATATTTTGCATAACACTAGCTAGAGTTTGACTTATGATTTCAGTCTGATATCCTCTTCAAACTAGAACTATGAAGTGGCAAATATAACCCTCTCCCAGGAGTTTTTTCTGATATGCAAGTACTGAGAGCAAAGGGTGAAAGGTCATAAATCATCTGCTTAAGTATTTAAGGACTCTCTGTCTGTTTTCAGTATGAGACTGCAGCAGATATTTTGCAGTGACCTGCCAAACAATAGCCTTGCAGTTCGTGTGATCCGGATAATCCCCCATCACCTCTGAAGCTAAAGCAGTTTGTTTTCCAAATTAATCACTAAGCTATAAACAAGGCAAAGTTGTCCTCCTAAATCTAAGCATTAGAGGCAGTAGGCAACCGCTGCTAAGAGGAATAATTTCCATATTGTGAGGTGTACTCAAATTTCTCAGGACCTGCCCTCCTCCATGCTTTCTGGACATGAAAAAAATCTTACACATCAACACTTGTACCCCCAGGGTCGACGAAGTAATTAATGAATGACACATGCAAATTAATAAATAAATAAATGTGATTCTCTTTTCAATTACTCTAGAGATGCCATAAGTTAGCAGAAGTAAACAGTCCAGGGAGAATCCCTGGAATGCGAGTTTGCTGCTTAAATATTTTGGTTGGTGTTTTTACAGAAGTAGTAAAGGATTAAAATAAAGCATAAGCTACATTTCAATGCATAAGCATGTCTCAGCAGGGTCTCAGACTCAAATAATTACCATGAGGGTTGCATGAGGGCTACCACACTCAGCCAAGGACTACTATCTCAAAAAAGAAAGATAAACAATGCAAACAAGAATGGAGTGTAGTCACTTTCCTCACCTGGCATCATGCGGGTTTGAGGGCACGGCAGATTGAGGTCTGAGGTCTATGAGTTTCGGCTTCCTTTAGGGCATCCTTCTCATAGTTTCTTAGATTAGTACTGCATTAGCTGCCCTTACAGACTATCACAGAAACTCCAATTTGCTGCTGACTGTTTCTCGTTCTCTTTTTCTCAGCACACAAAGCACGGGAAGAGAGCGACAACCAATCAGTAGCCATCTAGCCATCCATGTCACGTACATGACTGTGGATGAGGCAGTCTGATCGCCTTCCATTTTACCGCTGTTACAAACTGCATAGACTTCTGGGCATCTCTACACTGATGCCTTCTCTTCTTAATCTGGACTTACTTATAGAAATAGTGATTTACAAAAACTATTTTTTTTTTCAAACCCAAATTTGCTAAGCAGGCATGTGCGTGCAGTACGAGGTCCGGGACTTTTAACAGTGAGTCAGTTGGACTCACAGCTAGCGAAGCAGTATAAAGTATTATTTAAATACTTTTAAATATTTTATTTTTTAAAATCTTTTTCTTTCTTTTCACAACTGAGTGGCTGCAGTCCTGCAGTCCGATGGCACAAGCCACCCCTGGTACGTTCTACTTCTTGTAAAGTGTAAGACATGATCCCTATTACTACCTCAGCCCTGTATGCATACCTCACATTTGTTTAACTGAATTTCCTGCATGCAGTCTCAGGCAAAATAGATTAACTAAGCAGGTAGGTGTCAGGGTTAGTGTATGAATGTAGCCAAGAATTGCAGATTTGAATCTCAGGTCCTCTCAGAGCTGGATCAAGGTCATATGAGACCCTGGGCAGGACAATAGACTGCCCCCCCCCCCCGTCAAGTGATGTCACAACCTCATTGTACCCCCGAATCATTCACAATTCTTCTTTGTTGCATTTAGTCTCTCCAATACATTTCCCTACACAAGCTTTACAGTTTAACTTTACAGGATTTTGCTGTTAGGATGTATTTTCCGAAGGATAAGAAAAGTCTGTACAGCCTTTTTGTTTACTAGTATTATATTCTCAGTGATTTGCCAGATATGAAGAACACATACCTAAAATATGGGACAAAAATCCGGACAGTCTGTCCAAACCTTACCTCTCTCAACCTTTTAGCTCAACTGCACAAGACAAAATAAAATAAAATAAAATGTCATTATATCCCCCAACTCTCAAAAATGTCTGGTAATAGTAAAGAAGTAATAACATGACATGCTACCAAACAAATATTGGTAAACAAATGTGCTTTTACTCTACACCATAGCTCTAAACCAATCAGGGATAAATCTCAAAAGAATCATGGACAAATACAGAAATAATCAGAGGCAATCAGTGACAATCATGGACACTCTTAAAAACATTAGTATTATTAAGTTGACCCATTGACAGAATAAGAGAATGTGAATTAAGATACATTGTTCTGAAGTAAAAGAAGTCTATAACTAATTATTGTCATTGTTTATTAAGGGTAATCAGGAAAAGGTGAGGACATGTATGCATATGGTCTCATACCTCTCGACCTCTTAGTGCAAGAAATCTGGACAAAGCCTAAAATAATGGTGGGAGTAGGACAAAGGACCAAAGAGACATATTTTAAACAATGCTCTTATAAACTTAAAGAATACAGAAGTAATCAGAGAAGTCTGGGACAATCATGGACACTTAAAACATTACTATTACTAACTTGAAACAATGAAAGAATAAGATAATGTGAATTAACATACACTTTTCTGTAGTAAAAGAAGCCTATATCTGAAATCATTGTCATTATTTATTAAGGGTAGTTCACCACCTTTTCCCAAGAGGCATCAGTCTTAGGGTGGACTATGACAGAGATAAAATTTGGGTCAAAATCACTCATGATCTCATACCTCTCTCAACCTCTTAGTGCAAGAAATCTGGACAATGTCTAAAGTAATGGCAGGAGGCACACACACACTCACACACACACACACACACACACACACACACACACACACACACACACACACACACACACACACACACACACACACACACACACACACACACACACACACACACACACACACACACACACACACACACACACACAAACACAACAAACTGGCCAATTCACTACTCAGCCTCTTAGTTAAAGAAATCTACACAACATCTAAAACAATGCTGGGACAAAGGCCCAAAAATAGGGAAATTTCAAATATTGCTCTTACAATTTAGAAAGTTGACAGAATAACAGATACTACATTAGCATGAATTTTTCTGAAGGGTATGAAGTCTTTTACTCAGATGTCTGTCTTTATTTTCTGAATTCATCCCTCAATGATTTGCCAGAACACTACAATTTTTTTATGAGAAACTGACCAAAAATATGAGATAAAAATCTGGACATTCTTTTTCTTTCTTTCTTTTCACAACTGAGTGGCTGCAGTCCTGCAGTCCGATGGCACAAGCCACCCCTGGTACGTTCTACTTCTTGTAAAGTGTAAGACGTGATCCCTATTACTACCTCAGCCCTGTATGCATACCTCACATTTGTTTAACTGAATTTCCTGCATGCAGTCTCAGGCAAAATAGATTAGCTAAGCAGGTAGGTATCAGGGTTAGTGTATGAATGTAGCCAAGAATTGCAGATTTGAATCTCAGGTCCTCTCAGAGCTGGATCAAGGTCATATGAGACCCTGGGCAGGACAATAGACTGCACCCCCCGTCAAGTGATGTCACAACCTCATTGTACCCCCGAATCATTCACAATTCTTCTTTGTTGCATTTAGTCTCTCCAGTACATTTCCCTACACAAGCTTTACAGTTTAACTTTACAGGATTTTGCTGTTAGGATGTATTTTCCGAAGGATAAGAAAAGTCTGTACAGCCTTTTTGTTTACTAGTATTATATTCTCAGTGATTTGCCAGATATGAAGAACACATACCTAAAATATGGGACAAATATCCGGACAGTCTGTCCAAACCTTACCTCTCTCAACCTTTTAGCACAACTGCACAAGACAAAAAAAATAAAATAAAATGTCATTATATCCCCCAACTCTCAAAAATGTCTGGTAATAGTAAAGAAGTAATAACATGACATGCTACCACACAAATATTGGTAAACAAATGTGCTTTTACTCTCCACCATAGCTCTAAACCAATCAGGGATAAATCTCAAAAGAATCATGGACAAATACAGAAATAATCAGAGGCAATCAGTGACAATCATGGACACTCTTAAAAACATTAGTATTATTAAGTTGACCCATTGACAGAATAAGAGAATGTGAATTAAGATACATTGTTCTGAAGTAAAAGAAGTCTATAACTAATTATTGTCATTGTTTATTAAGGGTAATCAGGAAAAGGTGAGGACATGTATGCATATGGTCTCATACCTCTCGACCTCTTAGTGCAAGAAATCTGGACAAAGCCTAAAATAATGGTGGGAGTAGGACAAAGGACCAAAAATAGAGACATATTTTAAACAATGCTCTTATAAACTTAAAGAATACAGAAGTAATCAGAGAAGTCTGGGACAATCATGGACACTTAAAACATTACTATTACTAACTTGAAACAATGAAAGAATAAGATAATGTGAATTAACATACACTTTTCTGTAGTAAAAGAAGCCTATATCTGAAATCATTGTCATTATTTATTAAGGGTAGTTCACCACCTTTTCCCAAGAGGCATCAGTCTTAGGGTGAATTATGACAGAGATAAAATTTGGGTCAAAATCACAGACAATTGAGTAGAGGTATGATCTCATACCTCTCTCAACCTCTTAGTGCAAGAAATCTGGACAATGTCTAAAGTAATGGCAGGAGGCACACACACACACACACACACACACACACACACACACACACACACACACACACACACACACACACACACACACACAACAAACTGGCCAATTCACTACTCAGCCTCTTAGTTAAAGAAATCTAGACAACATCTAAAACAATGCTGGGACAAAGGCCCAAAAATAGGGAAATTTCAAATATTGCTCTTACAATTTAGAAAGTTGTCAGAATAACAGATACTACATTAGCATGAATTTTTCTGAAGGGTATGAAGTCTTAAACTCAGATGTCTGTCTTTATTTTCTGAATTCATCCCTCAATGATTTGCCAGAACACTACAATTTTTTTATGAGAAACTGACCAAAAATATGAGATAAAAATCTGGACATTCTGCGAAAATCTGTACAGTTGAGAGGTATGCAGTGCTATACTGACAAAATTACAGAGGAAGAGCCAACTTACTGACAAAACTGACTGACAAAAAAGCCTTGAGTGACAAAACTGTAAGGTGGAGGTGACAATAATGTGACTGTGATTGATAAGTTACTTACCTTATGTCCTCGTTTGGTCCATTCAAACTGGCAAATAAAACTAAGTATTAGGGTAGGCAGTTCAGTAGATGGATGCTAACTCTTTTTCTTTTGTTTTCACACTTCAAGAGAGGTTGTGAGTCAGTAAGGAGACACATCAGGATCAGTCAGCCCAGCCTATTAGAAGTGAGTGAAATAATAAAAGTGCAGTTTAACAGACATGCTACTTCACCTGTGAACTCTGCGGCCTGCTGCAGAGCCAACTGAACAATTAAAGGAACACTACGGGAAAATAATTCAAAAATATATATTTTTTCATTTTTCCTTAAGTCTGTCTCTTTGCAAACCTGTATGTACCACAATGAAGTAGTAAATACTAATTTTATTCTGTTTGTACCCCTGACTGCCCTCCTGGGGGCAGACATCCTGATGAGAATTAGTTCTGTTCTAAAAGAAAATCTAGCCCATAATACACTGCAAGTCCACTGTATTTGAGATTTTAGTGCCCATAGCTGTACTGTTACAGTACTGTTCCATTCACTTAGAATGGAAGAACTGAGTTGACAATCTGTTTTTCAGAGGCCTCAGTAAGAGTATAATTCACTGTCATGCAGTGCTTCTTACAAATGTTTTTCATGCTGATGTGTTACACATTCTGTGAAAAAAGCTTCTATAAATAGTGTCTCTTTGCTGAGATTTCAGCCTTTCTTTAGGCATTTAACTTTGATATGCCTCAGTTTCTTCTACAGTTACTCCTCCCATATACCAACCCCCTGCTAGCAAGAGTATCACATTTCCTGTCCTGCAAGGTTCAGCTATTTAGTCAGCTTTGCATGACAATACACATCAAACAGATTTGCTTGCTGTCTGCCTGGTGTGCCAGTTAAAAGTGTTCCCTCATCTCTCTTACTCCTATCATGTTAGCACTTTTACAGTAAATCTTGTTACAAAAATGCTTTCTCAATCATTCATATAAAGGAGTTTATGTAATCCTTTATAAATGCCTGTAATATACACTGATTACCATTCATCTTGTCCACTGATAGATTGGGCTATGTTTGCAAAATAAAGAATAAATAAACATAAAAACCACAACTCTAAGAATATAGACATTTGCCTTACATAGAATTTTAGTCCTTCTGAAACCTCCACACTAGTCTATTGATGAGATGGTTTATGTAGTTTATAGCAGTGGATAAAAAGGAGCAAAATAACCTTTGGAAAATCTGGGCAGAGAGGATCCCAACTCAGAGAGCTTCCCCGTCTATCAAATCATCCCACTCCTCACATTTTTGATAAACATTCCAGAGCTGGGAAAAAATTGCATTTCCGGACGTAATTTTAAATGGCATTTTTATATCCTGTATGACTCTCTGCAAATGAGGTCAGGCAAACCACCTAGCAGTATTAGCTAGAGCAAGTGGAATGCACCGACTCCAGGGGTTCCAGTAAATGCTTTCCTGTCAGTCCTGCCAGGCTACATCACTGTGTTTCACATCACCCATGCTAAACATATATACTGGTGAACCATGCTGCCTTTCCCATCTATTCACGACACAGACTACACATAAGCTGGTAATGTCAGCTCTTGGCACCTCTTAGTCACTCCATTTAAGAGGATTGGTCTCATCCATGCCATGCTACGTCATTCTCTGACACATCCAGTACTAAAACACACAATGAGAGAAAATGTACTGGTGAGCCATGCAGCATTGCCCACCTCTCCACAAAACAGTGCTGCAACAACTGTGGGCCAACCAAGCTGCAGTTGATGTCAGTTCAGGCCACCCAACAGTTGTTGCAGCAAGCCCACTGCACTGACATCATGTCATCCCTAAACAGGATTGGTGTCAGTGCAGCTCAAGCTACATTGTTCAACGTTACATCTCACTCACACACACACTGTCTCTCACTCACACACACACTCTCTCAAGACATTCAGACACATACATATATACATTCACAAAGGTAGACTTGCAAGCCAACATTAATTTCACACACTTCCCCCAACTCATCTTAAAATAGTGATGTACAACTTGTGTCCAATCACTGTTCTGATGCCTCAAGCTCAGTGCAGCTACATTCAGTTGAAGCAAGCACAGTGCAATATCGTCCTCCGTTTACCTAACTGGGCTGCCATTGCCCCAACTAGTCTTCATCAGTCTTGTTTTGTATCACATAATGCTACAGATAACCAGTGTGTCATTCAACTCGATTTACTTTTCTCACGTCTCCACAAAGCAATGAAGAAACCACTATGGATGACCCAAGATGCTGATGTTGATGTCTACTTTTGGTACCCGTTATGTCCTGAAGCAAGCAAAGTGAATAGATTCTAGATGCTGCACCCAAAAGTTACGTGCCAGTCCATCTTAGACCCAGTTCTCCCATAAACCCATAAGCTTCCTAAATGCATCTTGTATGGGACCTAACAATATTCCTGGCTGTGCTCTTTAGGAACTGCAGAGTGAACTGGTACCTCATCCATGTGCCTTGTTTAATCACAGTCTCATCTCAGGCTTTGTCCCTACCGAATCTCACATTTCTATAGTCATCCATCTATACAACGGAGGAGCGAATTCAGACCCTGGGAAATATTGCCCCATTACCCTGACAAGTCTTATAAGCAGAGCTATGGAACTAATCATCATGGACCTAATAAACAAGTATATAGTGAATCTCCAAACTATGGATCCCACACAGTTTAGTTTTGTGAAGATTAGGCCATGCCTGCTCAACTCGGTCAACTTCTTTTATTCAGTCAGCAGAGCTGTGGATGAAGGCAAGGTGGTTCCACACTAACTACCTTTTTCTGGACAAGGCCTTTAATAACATTCCCAACTCAGGACTCGTAGAAAAACTCACTAACCTATGCATCAACCGCCATATCAGTAGTTGTGTTGCAAACTGGCTCACATATACAAACCACAGTGTGACAGTAGGTGACTCAAAGTCAGACTGCCGACCAGTCATGAGTGTGGTCACACAGGCATCGGTCTTGGGTTCTATCTTTCCAGAAGTCTGGTCCAACAAGAAGGTACTCTGGCTGACAAAGTGCATAGAGGATTGTACGCTGATAGCCATTATAAACTACAAGTGATGTTGACATCCAACAGACAGGCCTCACTGAGACCAACGACTGGTGCCAGAACCATGGCCTTCAGCTCAATGCCAATGTGTTGTCATTCCCTTTGGGGAAAAAAACCCAGTTCCCATTAACTACCACAATGATGGTAGTCCACTGAACACACAAGGCATTATAACAGATCTGCAAACACAGGTTGACAGCAATCTCTCCTTTGACCACCACACTGCCACTATGGTCAGAAAGTCCTTCTATGTGGCACATCTCATTAATAAGGGTTTTGCATCCAGGAAGAAAGAGTTCATGGTTTCCTTCTACTCTCCCCTCATTAGGACAATCATTGAGTACAGTGCCCAATTTGGCATGTACAACACTAGACACCTGCAACAACTGGAGAGGCCACAAATGTACCTCAGAAAGAGTATCCTAGGCCTTAAACACTTGTCCTTTATGGACACTCAAAGTCAAAATATTCTCTGTCTCATATCTCCTACTTAAAGGTGATCTCTGCTTGCCTTATCAAGCCATATCTGACCCAGCCATGTTAGAAATGCTACATTAATAGAATTCGCAATCCATCTGCACCATACGCTCAAGAGTCTTCAACCTCATTTACCACAATCAACAGAACAGGATGGTGGGACAGGCTCATAATCCAGAGACTGCCCATGCTATGGAACACATTTCCCATACATGTCAAACAGAACACCTCAATGGACCTCTTCAAGAGAAATCTTGAGTTGATGGTGAAATAGAAAATTCACCTAGGGGATCACAAGAAGGCGATCCTCAGCCACCATACTACCAAGGTGCTGGACCATTTACACAGACCCATCAGCAAGTGTCTATAGCTACCCCTCTAGAATGGCAGGAGTGTGCAAGAATGTGTACGCTGCGGCCCACAATACTGGACTCAGGTTCATTCATCTTGTATTTCCCGGTAAATAACTGTGAGCAAATTATATGTGTTAGTAGTTGATGACTTAATATATTGCAGTGTAAAACAGTACATATGTCTCAATATCTCTGCTAACACCAACCATGTAACACAAGCAGCACAGACAGCAATAGTTACAGTATCCTCCTATCTTTCCCCGGGTCTGTATTACAAATGCAAAGTTACTGACCTTCCAACACCTTATGGTCGACACCATATGATCGAAGTTCAGTAACTTCGATTACGTAATAAAAAAATGAGCGGAAACAAAAGTAAGTGCTATAAGCAGGGGGTAAGCACCCCTGCACCCCCCACACCCCCCACTACTTAAATATACCAACTCCAACATCACCCTACAGTGTAGAAAACGGAAATTATCCATTTCCTCAATATATTGCAGTGAAGTCCACATTACGAGACCAACAGGTGAGTGGAGGACAGCCACTGTTATCCTTTTAAACAATGGTGCAACATCCACCGATGGTGGAAATGATAGATCCATCAAATATTACTAGCTTGATCTGCAAGACCATGGAACTCATCAGGAACCTCATTAACAAGTTTACTGTCTTTCTCAAAACACTTTATTACACAGTTTTCCTTCATCTAGGCGAGGTCATGTCTGCTAAATTTGGCCGAGTTCTTTCAGTCAGCAAAGCCATGGATGAGGCGAAGACGTTGCACACAGACTACCTTTACCGAGCAAAAGCCTTTGACACTATTCCCCACTCAGCCATAACAGACACTCTCCCTCAACCAGGCATCAATCCAGATGTTACCAGATGGGTAGAAAACTTGCTCACTGATAACACACTTACCTAAAATAGGTGAAGAGCCTAGAAATAGTAGACCCGTAACAAGCGTCATACCCCATGGTTCTGTCTTGTATCCTCTATAATTTGGGATATACTTTTCAGAGGTGCCAGGCTAAACATGTTGGCCATGGTTGACCAAGTCTGCATATGACTGCAAGTTGGGTGCTGTCATCAATTCCCCTAGTCATGTGGACATCCTCCACGAGTCTGTCACTCAGAGAAATGACTGGTGCAACAAACATGTCCTCAAGATCAATACCAAAAAAAAAAAATCTTCCAGTTTGGCAAGAGTGATGTCCCCATAAATTATCACATTAATAACAATGTCCTAATCACGCAATCATTTGTGAGGGATTTTGGAACCCAGGTTGATAGCAACTTTACTTTTCACCACAGTGATGCTTCCATGGTAACGAAAGCCTTCTACATGGCCCACCTCAGAAGTAAGGGTATCTCATTCTGGGACAAGGACATCATAGCATACCTGTATTCTTACCTTATAAGCCCCATTATGGAGTACAACTCACCTTTCAGCATGTACCTTGCAAAGCACATGCAGCAGCTGGAGAGACCACAGTTTACTCATCAGGACAATCGAGGGCCTCAAAACATCTTATATATAGACATAGGCTAAAAGCCCAATCACTCTGCTCAGTTTCATAATGACTCCTCAGAGGGGACCTCTATCATACCAGGTGATCATGGACCACACCTTGATGGGACTTGCTGCATATCCGCAAGATAAGCTCCAATCGAGTAACCTGCAGGCATTGCCTCAACTTGGTCTGAGAAATCAACAAGACTTGTTGTTGGGACATAATTGTGCCCCAAAAGACTCCCTCCTCTATGGAACAGGCTAACTTTCCACATCAGAGTACTCCTTTAGCCTTTTGCAACCACAACCTGGATACCTGGGTGGAAAACATAAAGTAGACTCCTGGGATTACACCCATGTCCCAGCCTGACAGGGGCATTGGGTCATTTGTCTAAACATGGGCTAAACTCTTGGCTAGGGTTATAAGTGCCTCAAGACCAATATCCCGGTAACATGCTATTATATATATATATATATATATATATATATATATATATATATATATATATTTATATATTTATTTATTTATGGATCTATAGAAGTTCATCGACATGTGAAAACATCGACATCCACTTCGACTCAAAATCACCGACAACTGCAATAACCGAAATGTCACATTACCGACAGTTACATCCTCGACAAATACGCACTGAGGAATAAAATACTCCCAACAGCTGCAGAAAACTGCTTTCCGTACTAAACCATGGTTCACATGTATATGTAAAAGAAAACCCTGTAGCAGTAATATACCTTCAATAAAAGCCACCGGTTGTCAGGAAATTTAAACGTAGTCTACAACGTGAACACTCGCGTTACTAACAGCGTTTGCCATCCATAGTACGTTGAGATAAGATATTTGTTCAATGTAGAGAACATATCGCTATAACTAATGCGACTATTTAACTTGTATAATTACTGTCCATTTCCTAACTACATGAACGTGTTTATTCACTGTTTACTAACTGTCTACCAACTCACACCACTCATTACATTTTCCATCAACCTTCCACCACTGGCAATAAAATTGCATTTCCAAAGGTGATTTTAGGAGTCCCTGAAAATTAAGCCAGGCAAACTACCTCATAGTAGTAGATGGTCCAAAGTAATAAGTGCTTTCCGGTCAGCCCTGCCGGACTATATCAGTCGCTTTCTCACCACCCATGCGAAACCTTTATACTGTTGTACAATGCTGCTTTGCCCATCTCTCCGCAAGACACTGAGTACACATATCATGGCAATGTCAGCTAGCGTCCCCTCACACTGACTCGACAACACCTTCCATAATGCACACATACAGACACTTGCCAAATATACCAGCATACTAAGGCTGTATTGCCAACCATCTCAAACATATTTACACCCGATTATTCCACATGTGATTCTAAAATAACCCTTTACATATTCCCGAAAAGCATAGTACCAGTAATCCTCAGCCAACCTCTACTCACAATACAGGGCCATTCATGGGCAACACAGGTATTGATACCTTCAACCCCATGATTGCCTTCACTTGTTGCAGCCAGCCATCTGGATGCAAAACAAAACATTCACCACCCATGTTGCTGCCATTTCAGCTTTGCAGCATAGCTCAGTGAAATACCCTACCAATGGAATTGGTCACCACCATCAGCGTTACTCCAATATATATATATATATATATATATATATATATATATATATATATATATATATATATATATATATATATATATATATATATTTTATTTTTTTTATTTATTTGCAGTTGTTACCAGGATAGTCCCTTGGGCCAAGATCAACCCGTTTTCAGTGGAGTCCTGGGGAGAAAAGCTCCAGTAAGAAGGTTACAATAGGTTTTACATTAGATTACAATGTTTACAAGTGGACAAATTAAAGCAAGACATTTCAAGTATATGGCTTGAGAAACAAGGTTACAAGTAGGTTTTAGGTTATATTACAATATTTTCAAGTGATGCAGTTTAAAGCATAATGTTTCAAGTATTACAGACAGGTGAGGAAAGTTTAAAAAGATATAATACTGGTAATGAAAACGTATATATATATATATATATATATATATATATATATATATATATATATATATATATACACACACACACACACACACACACACACATATATATATATATATATATATATATATATATATATATATATATATACACACACACACACACACACACACACACACACACACACACACACACACACATATATATATATATATAGATATATATATATATATATATATATACACACACACACACACATATATATATATATATATATATATATATATATATATATATATATATATACATATACATACATATACATACACACACATATATATAGACAGAGAGGAAAAGATACAGTGAGGTACTTATATAAAGGCCTTTTTGTATAGGAACACCACACATAGTAGGATTATAGACCAACATCAACGATGCTGCACCACAAGGAAGGCCAATGGCTTCATCCAAAGGAAAGGGTACCGATTGTAAAATTTTTACTCTAATCAACTCATCTGTAACTTCAAAGTACAGTCAAGATAGCAAATCCACAAATTGCCCTTGGCAACAGCAATGCATAAAGACACAACATCATAAGACATTCTCTCATGTGAAGGTCAGATCAGTTATGCAGATAAGACTGCTTTCATGTGTCTCAGCATCTACAGGTGGCTAGCCTGTGAAGACAGATGAATAATAAAGACTGATGCTCAGGACAGGAAAGGGTAAGCTGAGCAAACCAGTATCATGCTGAGAAGGTGAATCGACTATGCAGATATCACGACTCCTCAGTATAACTTCAATTCACTCTTTATCCACAAAAAAATTAAGGAGGTGTTGTGCATATTCATGTGAACTGTAAGTGAGAACTGATTAGCACATTCACAGGAATCAAAACAATAGCATCAGATGAGACATGAGAAGTACCACAGCTGAAAGCATATTTTTAAACTAAAAACCCAGATTTATATTCAAGTCATACTTGGTTCACAATACATTATTTTCCACTGACCTAGATAACAGCCATGTTGCCCACAAGGACATGTGACGTTGTTCTGAGATCCAGAAGTGATCTTATAGGTACACTACTTTAAGTTTTTTTTTTTTTTTTAATGATGGGTAAAGAGAACTAGACATATAAGCACTCCCAAAGGGAAGTGTTGCAGGACAGTAGGTGAACACAGGGGTTATATCCCTGGATATGGAATACGGTACTTTACAAGACTAATTTCTTATCACTCGGTCACTCTCAAGCAAGTTGTCTGAAAATGATTTTTCAAAAAGGTATTAACACAAATTCGAAATATGACATTAGTGTAAGACAGCGCCGGGGAGGGAAATGACACAATGACCCTTACATACACATCCTGACATCGACTATCCATTGATTGTCAGGGGTTCCATGCCATCCATTATGCAACCTCCCCACTACTCTGTCTTAATGTCTCCTTACCACCTTCAAACATGGTGTGTTGGGTTTGATGCAGTGTGAAAAAGGAAAACAGTAACAGTAGGAAAATGTGGACAGACAGGGAACCTATCCGAGTTGCATCCTGTCTATCAACTGACCTCTCTCATCACATTTTCCATAGACTTTCCAGCAGCGGCAATAAAATTCCATTTCCAGAAGTGATTTTAAAATGCCATTTTTACATCCACTCGGAGACTCTGAAAATTAAGACTGGCAAACTAGCTCACATCAGTAGATGATGCAAGTGGAATCCACTGACTATACTGGTTACAATAACTGGTTTGCTCACAGCCCTGCCAGGCTATATAACTCGCTTTCACAACACCCTTGCGAAACTTATATGCTGTTGTACCATGTTGATTTGTCAATGTCTTCGCAAGACATTGATTACACATAAGAAGGCGTGTTTAGCTCTGGTCACCTGACAGTCATTTTTAAGAGGGTTAGGCTCATCCATGCCATGCTAAGTGAATCTCTTTGACCCATCCCATGCGAAAACATACACATTGACACAATCTACTAGTGACTCATGTGGGATTGCCCACCTCTCCACATGACAGTGCCACAGCAGCAAATGTCATTTTCGGGCACCTAGGTGTTACAGCAAGCCCACTGCACTGACATGTATTCCCTAAACATGGTCGGTGCCAGTGCAGCTCAGCTACATTGTTCAACGTTACACTGTGCAATGCAGAACCACACACACACACACACACACACACACACACACACACACACACACACACACACACACAGTCACACCCACTCAAATATATGCATGCACACACAAATAGCGACAAACACACAGACACACTCACATTCACATACACACACACACTAACCTATGAAATTTTATGAAGCCTGCAATCTTTGAGAGGAGACAAGGGAAATGGATTGCAGATGATCAAGTTCAAGTAGATGCCTTGAAGTCACTGTGTCCACATGTATGAAGTGTCACTACTCATGTCTTCCAAATTATACACTTAAGCCCTTCTCAGTTCTATGCTGCTTTAGATGTGTGTTATGCTTGGTGACTATAATGACATACCCCCCCCCCCTTTTTCGTGGCTGAAAGGTTCACGGCTTGGAATACGTTGAGACTTGGTGATATACATGGGTTGGAACAGTGGGGGAAATTAATTATTACTGACAAACTGTATAAGAAGAGGTAATACAGAAGGTATTTTTACAAGAAAACTGAAAACACAATGTAATTTGCGTTAATAGTGTACTTTGGGAATGGTTACCTAAATAAATAAACTCTCAAAAGGTACAAGAAAGAAAGCAGCAACTCAAGGAAGGTATTGCAACTGCAGCTGAACAACCATCAAAGATGTGCATGTCTCCTGTCACTCCATAGAATTTTATATATATATATATATATATATATATATATATATATATATATATATATGTGTGTGTGTGTGTGTGTGTATAGAGAAAGAGAGAGAGAGAAAAAAAATTAAAACAAAGAGATGTATTTATATAAAGAAACTTTTGCAGGGGCAAACCTAAAAATCAGCTGATATGTAGCACTGGGAAAGGCCATGGGTTCATCCAAATGAAAGGGTGCAAAAGTTAAAGTTTTGACTTTAAACTAGTTATCTGTAACTGCAAACTAAAGTCAAGCCAGGAAATGCACAAACTCCCCTTGCCAACAATGCATAAAGCCTGATAATTTTTGCAGATAAGACACCTTGCATGTGTCTTAGCATCTACAGGTGGCTAACTTGTGAAGCCAGATGAATAACAAAGACTGCTGTTTAGAACAACAAAGGGCAAGTTGAGTTAACAGGTATCATGCTGGGGAGAGGAGACATCAGGACTCCTCCAAGTTGAATTGACAGTTCATCCACAAAAGCTAAAGGTGGTGTTATGCATATTCATGTGAACTCCAAGTCTGCCGTTGTCTTAAGACATTTACAAAATGCAAACTATTACATCAGATGACTCAGAGGTAACGCTTAGGACATTATTGTTTTAATATACAGATACAAAGTAATATTCTAATCATGCTTGTTTTACAATACATTGTCTTCCACTGTCATACTGAACAGCCATGTTTTCCACAAGGCGATGTGGCCTTATGTGAGATCCAAAACTGATGTATAGGCGCATTAGCCATCGTGGAAAATAGAAGGCAAAAAAAGCAAAGAGAACTCTTCATAGAAACACACACACATTTTATATATATATATATATATATATATATATATATATATATATATATATATATACACACACACACACACATACATATATACACACATACATATATACAGATTGATATATATATATATATATATATATATATATATATATATATATATATATATATATATATATATATATATATATCAATCACACATACACACAAACATTACACAGAGTACCCGTGGACTATGATGTTAGCAGAGGACATTGTGATCTGTAGTGAGAGTAGGGAACATGTGTAGATGACCCTGGAGAGATGGAGATATGCTCTAGAGAGAAGAGAAATGAGGAGAATAGGAATGAAGGTCAGCAGGGCTAAGACAGAATAAGTGTGTGTGAATGAGAGGGAGGACAGAGGAATGGTGAGGATGCAGGGAGTAGAGGTGGCGAAGGTGGATGAGTTAATACTTGGGATCAATAGTTCAGAGTAATGGTGAGTGTGGAAGAGAGGTGAAGAAGAGAGTACAGGCAGGATGGAGTAGGTGGAGAGGAGTGTCAGGAGTGATTTGTGACAGACAGACAAGTACCAGTAAGAGTGAAAGGGAAGGTATAAAAGAGAGTAGTGAGAACAGCTGTCCTTGTTAATTGTACTGCAGTCTCATGGTATTGATATCCAAAGTAGCACAGCAGATAGTGTTGTTGCCTCACAGCAAGAAGTTCACTCATTTGATTCTTGGCTGGGGGGCCTTCTGTCTACATGTCCTCCCTGTGTTCGTTTGTTCTTCCTCTGGGTGCTGTGGTTTCCTCTCACATTACAAAGACATGCTGTAGGTGGACTGAACACTTTAAGTTGGCCATAAATGTGAGTGTGGTGTGGAAGACTACAAAGTACTACAAAAGGACCATATAACAGATGGTGCTAACATTGCCTCTAGAAGACTGTCACTGTTGAAAAGACACACTGACTCCAATGTGCAGAATAGGAAAAATGGATTCTGGATGGCTGGATTTCCAACTGAACAAAAAACTTCTGTTGCCTGGGTCAGGTTAGAGTCCTTATGCATCTTCAAAATGTCTCTGGATATTGGTAGACAAGGATTGTTGCTGTCCAACAAAATGAACATTTTGTTTCTCTGTCTTTTTAAGTCCTGGAGCTGACATTTCTAAACTGTCTGAGAGTGGTGGTGAAATCATTTATTATAGATGCTCCTCACAGATTAATTAATTATGGGAAGATCCTGATTCAATTTCCATTCATGAGAGTCTGTCCGGGTCCTGCCCAGCTTCTCTGACACAAGATTTTGTACAGAGTGTATAGAAGATGCATGCAGAGTGAAATTGTCCTGAAAATTTATATAAGAGGCTACCATGGCTAGTCTACACAGAAGGTAGGATCTTGCATAGTTTATGTACCACATCATTATGGTGCTGTCAGAAAGCACTTGTAACAGCACTGGGAGCATAGATAACTGACAGTGCTAAGCTAAAATGAGAAAAAAATGTAAGTTGAGCTTGAAGTTCTACTATGACTCACTCTCATTCTTAGTCCAAGTGGGAGTATATAACTTGAGAAGTACCCCCCTTGATAAGCCTACGGACATAGCTAAGCCATCTAAAAGAAACCATGCCATATCCTTGCAAATATAGGTCACTCTTTATGACCCTGGAAAACCATAATACATACTTAAATATACTGGAGAGAGTCCCCATTCAATCCAATACCATACTCAAGGGTAATTTTAACTGCATTAATATAAGGACTCACTAACATGCATGCCTAGCATTGCTATACTTTGTATATGCATGGACCATTTGGTATGTATACCCGCTA
>NC_056733.1:1607383776-1607443776 GCF_019279795.1 Protopterus annectens | reverse complement strand
AAAGCAAAAGAAACAAACAACTGCTGAGACTGCCTAAAATCCTTAGTCCTGCTTAAATAATAACGCAATTGCCTGTGTACATCTAAAGTGTGCAAAATCTTTTCCTTTATTTTGGGGTCTGCATAAAAAGTAGGCAAATGAATAGTTTGGTTTAAAGCCACACTAGAAACCACCTTAGGCATAAAGGAAGGATTAGTAATGCGTAATGATACCCTATCCTTATGGAAAATCAAAAATGGCTCTACTGCCATAAGGGCCTGCAACTCAGACACCCTTCTTGCAGAAGTAATAGCCAACAGAAAAGCAGTCTTCCATGACAAGTATTTCAATTCAGCAGTAGCCGCAGGCTCAAAAGGTTGTAGAGTAAGTTTTTCCAACACAAAATTGAGATCCCAAGCAGGAGTAGGAGCTCTGTGGGGGTCTTATATTCTTTGCCCTCTAAGAAACTGCTTGAACAAAGGATGCGAAAACAATGGTGGGTCACAATCATAGTGAGCTGAAATTGCTGCAGCATGAATCTTAATGGAAGAGAAGGACAAACCTTTGTCCAATAACTCAGTAAGGTATTGAAGAGCCACACTCAAATTAGGCTCAGAAACCTGCAAATTCTTTGCTGTACTCCAAAATAAAAATCTCTTCCATTTTTCTCATGTACACTTTCCTTGTACTAGGTCTTCTAGCTTCCATAATCACATTTAAAACTTGTTGAGGAAGTTGAGACCTGCTGTGTTTCAACACAGAAGATGCCAGGCTGTTAGATGAAGAGAGTGAAGCTTGACATTGAGCAGATGACCATCCTTCTGAGATAACAGATGAGGAATCAGAGGTAAAGGCCATGGAGGCTTCCTTACCAGACTCCGTAGTAGTGGGTACCAGTGTTGCCGAGGCCAATCTGGAGCTATCAAAATCATCCTTGGCCTGTCTTGCCTGACCTTTAATAGTACCTTTGGAAGAAGAGGCAGAGGAGGAAAGGCATACACATGAAGGTTTTTCCAACTGAAAGACAGAGCATCCACTTTCCAAGCTGTGTGATGAAACCCCTTTGTGCAATACTGTGGCAGCTGGTGGTTTAGCGGAGAAGCGAACAGATCTATGTCTGGAGTTCCCCATGACACTGTCAATTTTGAAATACATGAAGATCCAGTTTCCACTCGTGGGGATCCATGATTTGTCTGCTTAACACATCTGCTAAGGAGTTCTGTGCTCGGCAGAAACCTTGCCTGAAGAGTTAGTTGCAAGCTTAGCGCAGTCTCCCATAAAATCATTGCTTGCCTGCATAAAGGATGCTTGCTTGTTGATGTACCACATGACAGTTGTGTTGTCTGTTAGAATCAACACCTGCCCTGGAAGAAGTAACTCCTTGAAAGCCATTAATGCAAACTGGACTGCTAACATCTCCTTCATGTTGATATGTAGATGCTGTAGTCTGGCAGGCCACTTGTCTTGTATCCACTTTCCATTTAGATGAGCTCCCCAAGCAATGTCCGAGGCATCTGTCGTTAAAATCTGACTCGCCTCTGGCCGGGTCACAGAGAGTCCCTTGTTTAGGTGACATTCCTGAGCCCACCACAAAAATTCTTTTTGAAGGCAAGGTATTATTGGAATGACAGTGTCCAAATCCTGGCAGTGCTGTGTCCATACATTTTTGAGATACCATTGTAGCTTCCTCATATGCAGTTTGGCATTGGGAAGCACCAGAATACAAGATGCCATGAACCCTAATGCTTGAAGGACTGTCCTTGCAGTCAGCACGGACTGATGAGATAGTTGATGGAAGTAAAGTGATAGACTCTTTTGTTTGTCCGGGGTTAAAAGGCCATCTGGGCTGCTGTATTCAGTCTCACACCCAGAAAGCACATGTCTTGAGAGGGTACTAGACTGGACTTTATTTCGTTCACAGAATACCCTAGGCATCTTAGCACTGCTATGACATGTTCCAGATGCTGTAGAAGGTCTTCCTTTTCTTGAGCCAGAATCAGGCAGTCGTCCAAGTAAGGATAGATTTGAATTCCTTGAAGCCTGAAGTAAGCTATCACTGGAGCCAGAACCTTTGTGAATACTCTGGGCAGTAGATAAGCCAAAGGGCAATGCAGAGAACTGATAATGAGAATTTCCAGCTCGAAACCGCAGATACTTCCTGCAACTTAGCCTTATAGGCACATGAAGGTAAGCTTCCTTGAGATCTAAAGTTACCATCCAGTGATCTTTGCCCAGCAGAGGTAAAAGCTGTTGTAACGTCAACATCTTGAACTTGGGAATGTCCAGAAAAGTGTTGAGGAGAGATAAATCCAAAATTGGTCTCCACGTGTTCCCCTTCTTTGGTACTAGGAACAGGCGAGAATAAAATCCTAGGCCCCTTTCTGATACAGGGACTGGCTGAATGGCCCCTATCTGGAGTAACTGAGAAACTTGCTTGTGAGCCTCTTTTCTTTGTGGAGGAGGAACGTCTGGCATGCCTTTGAAAGGGGCATTGTATGGAAATAAAATCTGTAACCGTGGTGAATGATATCCAACACCCATTTGTCTTGAGTAATTAAATCCCAATTTTCTTTGAAAAGAGACAGTCTTCCTCCCAAAGGAGCTGCCAGACGGGAATCTACTGGCAGCTGAAAAGACAGGTCATTGGGTCTGTTTACGAAAGGACTGACCCCTGCCCTCACCAGAAGTCTGAGCAGGTGAACTCCCTGTTCTAGGCCTAAAAGAACCTTGAGCCCTGCCCCTACCACGTCTAGACCTACCCCTAGACTGGGAATCATAAGCAGGATATGTCCACCCCTTAGCAGGCCAATTTCTACTAAACTTGGTGGCTGCACCTGCAAAAATCTTTAACAGTTTGCATAGACTTAGCTTTGTCCTCCATTTTCTTTAAAACTGCTTCCACAGGCGATCCAAACAACACATCAGACTGTAAAGGAGCATCCAAAATCCTAGTCTTAACATGCTCAGCTAAATTCTGATCCTTCAACCAGGCATGCCTGCGAAGAACAGAACTAGTAGCAGCCACCCTCGAGGAGGCCTGTACAGCATCAAAACCACATTGCAAAGAATGCTTACCCACTTGTTCAGACACATGAACCAAATCCAGCAACTCTTTACACTCAATACCTTCCGCCACAGCATCCACCTTAGATTTCAATTGTGAAAGGAGATAATTCTGATATTTTAGCATGTGAAACTGACAATTCAATGCTCTCATGGCTAGAGTGGAAGAAGTATACACTTTCTTTCCCCACCTATCCAAAGCCCTTGCCTCTTTATCAGTGGGAACAGGATTTTTAACCACAGAAGCTTTAACACCCTTAGGCCCTTGAGAAATAGTTTCTGGGTTCGCCCTAGGACTCTTAAACAAATACTTATGAGCTTCGGGCACCCTATAATACCTATCAGGCTTAACAGGAGCAGGAGGCAAAGAGTCAGGGTTCAAGGAAGCCTCTGCAAAAAACATCTTCCACCACATTCAACACAGGAGGAATAGCTAAGGGCCTATGCTGGGGTAAAAACAAGAATTCCCTAAGCCTTTTCCTGGAATCAGAGTAATCCTGGCCTTCCCATTTAAAGTGCTCCCTCATGGAATGCAGAGTCTCTGAAAATGAGAAATCCTCAGGAGGAGAAGCTGTAGGAGTGGAATCATCCACATCAGAATCAGAATAAGTAGGATACTCCTGCAAGTCTTCCGCAGAAGACTCTGAAGCCTCTGAACACTGTTCAAAACTATCAAACTCCGGTTCCACCCTAGGCCTCTTATCAGGCAGGGCATAGAACCTCTAATCATAGTAATCAAATCTTCTGCCATTTTAAGCATATGTTTCTTAGGTACAGAACCCGAAATGCTAGGAGAAGCCCCCACTGAAGCTGAACTAGGCCTACCTCTCAAAGAAGTTTTGGCAACAGAAGGAGAGGCTCTAACTACCTTGGGAAGAGAGGGAAGAACAGTCACCTGAAGCCCCTCAGCCTGGCCTACCTCCTGAGAAGGCACATCCTGTAACAGTAAAGTTTCTGCCTGGGACTCCATGGAAACTCCTGGCAAAACCTCTGGCTCCACTGAGCCTTCTAAAGAACCGGCGTCCGGGACTGCCGGTTCATCAACCCTAGGCCGCCGTTTTGTCCTTGCGCTTCTTGGCGAAGCGGCGCCGGAGCATCCGACGGCATTCTATAATTGCAACGCTTCCCAAACACTAACCTGGCACAGTCTAACCTCCTCTTAATAGTGCGTTTGTTAAACCTAGCACAAGAGCGGCAACCAACAACGCCGTGCTCAGGCCCTAAACAAGGTATACACAAGGTATGGTAATCCCTATGAGGTATCTGTTTCCCACAAGAAATACAGTTATTCACTTTTTCTGACATCCGGTAAAATACTGAGGCAAGAAAAACCAAAATGTTCCCAACGGGTACTTAGCCAACTCTGTTTCGGTCTGAAACTCCGGTTTCGGAAATATTTCAGAACGCCAACCTGCACTCGCAAAACTGCTTCTGCATCGGACCATGCGGCAAAAAAGACTGAGGATATGACGTCGGTCATGCGCATTAGTACCCTGACGTACTGACGTCAGTCTAATGCGCCCTGACCGACATCAGCCTTATACTCTGGTATTCGGGCCGACTGGATGCGGACTATACCCAATAGTTAGGACTGCAGCAATGGGGAACGAAGAACATCTCACCCCAGGGATCAATCCATTGGCTTTACTTGACAGAGGCACTGTGGACTAAGGATGGGTGGCACAATGCCAGGGTAATCCTATGGTCTAGGCTTCGAAAGGCTCCAGGGCCATTTGCCTAGTACACACCTCTGAACCTATGATTGGAATACTTGATCCCATGTTGATTGGCTAAGGGCTTCGACTCTGCACTGAATCCCTATAGCCTTCGGTGAGCTGCCTGTCGGGTGCTAGGATCCGCCACATAACACAGGCACTCAGGTCACTCCAGCGCAAGTACAAATATGACTCAGTCATTGTCCATGCTGGTGTGAATGACCTGAGACGTACCTCCCTGGACTACAAGAAAAGAGACATAGAGGAGCTCTCTGAGCATGTGGCATGTGGCCCAGGCCAGTATGACCCTGACCTTGAGTAGCATCTTACCCTCACCAAGAATGATGCCACAATATGAAGACAATATGATCAATTTCAACAACTATCTAAAGTATAGGTGTCATTCAAAGGGGATCCAATGCCTGTCAGCCTCGGATGGCATGCTCGACAAGCCACGATGCTTCGCTATGGACGGCTTGCACCTGTCACCCCTGGGCTTTCGGATATTGGCAAAGGCTCTTGCTACCCCCATAGTGCCTTTTTTAGGCAAGGCTCAAAAGACAAAGCCACATCCATAGGTATCACAAGGGATAAGAAACTAAGAGTAATGCTACTCAACGCCAGAAGTCTAAACCTCCAGATGCATGCACTCGAAACTCTCCTTAGCATGGAGAACATCGATATCTGTGCAGTAACAGAAACCTGATTCAAGACTCCCCAGAGCACCCCAGCACTACCAGGTTATACCTCATACCATGCTTTTTGGTCCCAAAACTTGGACCGAACCAGAAAAGGAGGGGGAGTATTAATATTCGTCAAAGATACCCACACCTCCAGGTTGGTGGCACAGCACGAAGCATCAGAGACTATCCATGTGCAACTAAGAGTGGGTAAAACTGCCTTCCAGTTTATAGCTTGCTACAGACCACCGTCCCAAGGCCAGGAACACCACTCGGCCTTCCTGAGAACACTGGAAAATATGAAGGTCTCTCCAAACACCATTATATTGGGTGACTTCAACTACCCAAACATAGACTGGGAGCATTACTCTAGCTCCAACACCCTAGCCCAAAGGTTCCTAGAATTTATAAACTCAAATGCTATGCAACAACTTGTTACCACTCCCACAAGAGGGGAAAACATACTGGACCTGATCATCACCAACATGGGGACTCTATGCTTCAGTCCAGAAGTGTATCCCTCACTGGTAAGATCAGTCCATAAACTCATGTCACTGGATATTCACATCCTGACCCCACCCTCTGCCCAGAAAACCACAGTGAAAAACTTCTCTAAAGCAAATTTCACACTCCTCAAAACCGAGGTGGAATCCTTCAAAGCCCCTTTCACTAAGGGAATCAAGTTAGGGAAAGCAGCAGGCTCAGTGGGGGTCATAGTGGATATCTTACAGACGCTGGCTGAGGTAGGGGAGAATTGTCTCCTAAAGCTACTTGTAGCAGCATGGAGAGAAAGTCGTACCCCAGGTGAGTGTCGAAGAATCATACTTGTGCCAGTTAACAAGAACAAATGGGACATCCACAACTGTGATCCATACAGAGGCACAGTATACTAACCTCGAAAAAGGGCATAGCAAAATAAATTTAAAATGGGTGGCGAAAGCCAAACACATTCTGGCTAGGCTTATAAATGCCCTACGGCAGATAGCCTAGTATGAATCTATGAACCTATGTGTGCAGTTACCGAGACATGGTTTAAAACTGCAACAGCACCCTGGCAATGCAGAGCTATAATGCCTTCCACACATTTAGACCAGCTACCTCACTGGAAGGGACAAAAGATGGAGGTGTCTCAATTTACATCAGAAAGGAACACACCTCAAGGTTAGGCAAGAATATGACATACTTGAGATTCTCCATGTCCAACTTACCATAGGCAAAGTCTCATACCATACATTAACAGGCTATAGACCCCTGCTTATGACCCAGGAAACCCATGATATGTATTTATTTCTACCGGAGAGACTCCCCATTCAACTGTATAACATATTCATGGGTGACTAACTCCACTATAAAACAGAAATCATACACTGACCCCAAACATGCAGGCCCAGCATATCCATCAGCCTAACTAATCTCATATGCAAATCCATGGAAAGACTTATCGAAATGATAAACAGTAACATAGGAAACCTTCAAATACTGTATTTAATCTTGTTTGGTTTCGTCAAAGGCAAGTTATGCCCACTCAACCTGGTGAACTTCTTTGGGAAGGTTACCAGAGCAATAATGAGGGCAAAATGGTGCATAATGCCAACCTTGACCAGGCAAAGGCATTCAACGCAATAGACTACTTAGGCATTGTAGACAAATTCATGAAATTCGATAAAACCTCCTCTGTCATCAACTTGGTAGACAGCTGGCCTCACAGGAAGTACCCAGGAAGTTAGGATAAGGATTCTACTCCAGAAAGAGATCAGTCACTCACCAAGTCCCTCAGGGCTGTATACTGGGTCTGTTCCTTTTTGGCATCTACTTTTCTGATGGTAAGGCCAACATCAAGGATATCTGGGTAACCAAGTTTGCAGATAATTGTAAAGCAAGTGCAGTCACAGAATCCCTCAAGACACAAATACCTTCCAGGAAGACCTGACATAGACAAATAACTGATGCCAGAGCTGATCTTTAAAAATCAGTACCAAGAAATGTATAACAGTATCCACCAGGAAGTTGGTTACTCCTGGAAATTACCACGTTCATACTACATCTCTAAGAGTAAACCCAGTTGTCAGGGATTTGAGAACACATGTAGGCAGTAACCTCACCTTTGACCACTATGTGCCTATGGTAGCAAGGAAATCATTCTATGTTGTACAACATATAAGCAAAGGTATGGCATCAAGGTCCAAGGATGTCATTGTTCCTCATTATTCTGCCCTCATCAGGCCAATCATTGATTAAAATGTGTACTATCGAAATGAGAACCTTAGTGCAAGGCTACTACTAGTCTGATCCACATGAGCTATTTACAGCCATCAAAAATTGTTGAGCTTATATGCATGCTTTTGCCAGCTGTACTACTCAAGTGTAACGTGTAACTCGTGTTTAAAAAAAAAAAAAAAAAAAAAAAAAAAAAATTAATGTTATTGTCTGTATGCATTGCTATTCTATTGTTCAACTCTTTTGTAAAATAGACTGCTGTTGTAAAGTTGTGACTTTTTCTGTAATTTTGTTCTATGTATTGGAGCTTTTCTCCTCGGGTCAACTCTGAAAATGGGCCACAAGCCCAATTGGACTAACCCAGTTAACAGATGCCAATAAATAAAGAAATAAAATAATGTAGCTGGAATGATTCAATGCTTGTGAAATAACTTTGGGATGAACCTCTATCTCCATCTTGCTTTGGGAGAATGTCAACCGTGACTTCCCCAGACAGCTTTGTATTTACGTTCTAAGTTAAGACTGCCATGCTCCAGCAGCCCAACCCGGCATTTATAAGAAACCACGTTTAAGTTCTACACACTGAAATAGTAAAAGTACACTCACTCCTCAATAAAACACTAAGAAAGTCTTGTAAAACAGCTTCTGAAATGAGCATCACTGCCTCAACAAGCAGAGCTAAGAACTGGTTTGCTCCATTTTCAGTTTCCCCCATATTTCGGATACTTTACATCTTCCACAAATCACATCTCATAGTGTGAGGGTGTTTTAAACAACTTACAAAATCAGGCGAAGGTTTACCGATCAACAAACATTGCAGCTATCCCTCTTGATCAATGTTGCTCAGTTCTACAGCCATTACCCCTTCAGAATGTATAAAGATTTTCCTTTACTTACACTCCTTTACTGACGCTCCAGTCATTCTTTGCATCTCAGTCTCTTGCCTCAGTATTATAGGCTTTGTCTGGATTTCTTGACTCAACAGATCAAGAGATGAAGAGGCACAGCACCATTTATTGAAAGATTTTTACCAGTCCCGGAATACCACAGGATGCAAATGTCTTTGACCTCCTGCTGCTTCTTCCACAGATTGATCACTCTCACTCTTCCCAAGCATACACACACACACTCACACACACACAAACTTCTATTTCTTGTAGTCTTACATTTCTTGTTTTCTTATTCTATACTCGCTAAACATCAAAAATGTTGCTTAGCTAGTGTAAAATAATGGTATCCGTTACTTCTCTAAGAGTGGGTGATGCAGGGCATTGCCTATATTAAAAAAAAAAAATGCTGGCATAGCTCTCCAGATTAGTTTTTCGTAGGGTGACCAGATTTCTGCCCCATACCTTCAGTCTTGCCTCATAAAATGTGCTGTTTGCTGGCAAATGATGCATGGACTTAGACTGAGGCACACATATCCTATTTGTGGGTACTAATTATCTGAGAAGGCCAAATCACACATGCAGACAGCCACTAATTTGTTAGAAAAGCACAATATTATGAAAAAAGACCACGTATATGAGGCAAAAATCTGGACATTCTGCAAAAATCTGTACTGTTGTGAGCTATGTTTAGCTGTCATTCATGCAAGCATGCATACACTCACACACGCAGACAACCACAAACACACATGCAGAAGCACTCGCATTCATACTCAATGTCCTTTGCTAAATTCTTACTTTACATTTATATTCCTTAAGCTGCAAGTCCACCGTATAACACAAATGCTTGATCATCTCACTCATACTTTCATGCAGGCATATAGTCAACCCCCTTCACCCCAAACACACACACGTGCACTTTTACACTCCTTAAATGACAAAACTGCTGTCCGAGTGTAAAAAACTGCTTCATCGATCTCACTCGTACGCTCATGCAGGCATGCAATCACACCCCCCAACCATCACAAGTGTGCTTGCTTCTATTTTTTGCAGTCTTACATTTCTTGTCTTCTTATTTTACATTCACACATTCTGGAAGTCTCAGAGAAAGAAAATCATTGATGGGGAGATGCAGGTAACATGCTCTCCTCTGAGTCCGAAACAGAATTCTGAGGGAAAAACTGTACCTGTTCCATTATATTCCTTTCTGGAATTAATTTCTTGAATCTGTTCTGGAAAAGAGTGCATTACCTGATCGGCAGTAAACACACCAAAATATTGCTTCTTTGTGTTCAAAACCACCACACCACCTATGCACTTGTGTTGCTGCTTCACAAAAAAAAAAAAAAAAAAAGAGCTGGTAAACTCGGCCTTACCTTGGTTATCACTACCCAAAATATCAAACTTCCCCCAGACTGGTCAAATATAACAGCCTACCCAATAGGAACTCCCATACCCAACTCCGTCTCCACAATAATACAGCAACCTATCCAACCTAAATACATTAGCTCAAAATATAAGCATTGCCAAAGACTCGTATACAAATTCCTGACATTAATCATAAACCCTCACAATAATCTTACTATGGATGGTGATATTCACCCACACCCTGGTTATTCTGACCCAGATAGCTCAGCCTCTCACTATTATAACCCTACCAATCCACCTTCTATCACAAGGTCCCCCAACTCCCTCCTCATTTTCCACCTAAATATTAGGAGCATCAGTAATAAGGTATATAATCTACATACCCTCCTACAAATTCAATCCCCTGATATCCTGTGTCTAACTGAAACCTGGCACCTCCAATAATGAAATCCTACCACCAGGGTATAATATACTTAGGTATGACCGTACAACTAGGAAAGGGGGGGTGTTGCTGTCCTCTTCAAGTCCACCTTAAATGTTACCTCAGACCCTATTCAACCACACCAGATCAATACAGCTGAAATACTCTACCAAGTTACATATTAACAAAAATAAAAACATAAACATTGTCTGTTTGTACATTCCCCCAGGAAATAAAACACACTAGAGGATACCCTCCATTGGTTAACTGACAACTACCCTCAAGAAACCATAGTTCTCAGAGATTTTAACATTGACTGAAACACCTGCTCCTCACAGTCTTCCACCACTCATGTAAACCTGTATGGGTTTACACAGGTCATATCCACTCCAACCATATTAGGCAAACGTAACCAAAAAGACAGTATACTAGATTGGATACTTATTAATAGCCGCCCCCAAATGTATTCATCAGGGACCATCCCTGATGACCTCAGTGATCACTTTCTCACTTTTATTGGTAAATAAAACCCACAGCTCTCAACAGCCTAACTATAGAACCATACGCAATAATAAAAACATCAACATCAGAATATTTCAGGACAAACTCAAATCATGCAACTGGTCTGCCCTAAAATACCTGCCCCTTGATGATGATGTTGCCTGCTTTAACAATAAATTCCAGTCCATCCTAGATTCTCATGCGCCTGCTCGCTCCACTAGGATTAAAACTAAAGTTGCCCCATGGCTCTCTAAAGATACTAAATCAAAAATCACAATCAGGAATAAAGTGTGGGCTACCTGGTGTAAAATGATATTCCTCCATAAGAATGAACCTGCAAGTCTTCCTAAAAACTACATACCAATAACATGCCTTCTGTCAATGCATACAATATGCACTGAAAATGATGCCGACAGAGTTTATAGTCAAATCTCAATCATTGCAATAGAGCAAAAGGGTACCAGAAATGTCATATGGAACAAAGGATCATTTCTTGTTACATAAATTCATTATGGAGAATTGTAAAAAGGGGAATAATCTAAGTATGGCATGGATAGACTACAAAAAACATTTAACAGCATCTCACTTTAATGGGTAAAACAGTGCTTACAAATGTATACACTCTGCATTGATTGATCACATTACACTGGACATGAAACAATGCCACTGTTTCATGTCCAGTGTAATGTGATCAATGTAGGGTGTATACACTGGCCATGAAACAGTGGCAAACCACACTGCAGTTAATCCACGATAAAGGACAAATTATTAGCAGTTAATCCACGATAAAGAACAAATTATTTTCCTAGGGATAAAAAAATCAAACGGGGATATTCAGGGTGATTCTTTGTCACCACTGCTCTTTTGTCTTGCCATTAACCCATTAAGCTGTCTACTTAACAGATTAGGTTATGGCTACAATTTGGCGTCCAGAAAACAACAAAGTGTAAAGATTTTCACCCGGAGGAACGGTTATTTCCTTCTTTCTTTGAAATATGCAATTACCAGCAAACGTTTTCCCTTCAGAGGATGTTGGTGTTGACCTGGAGAGCAAACGAAGGAGATGACAAAACGCAGAGAACAAGTACCGATCCATAAACCAGACCACTGATAGTGACTCTTGTTAATGTGGACAGTTGGACAACTACTGTTAATACATGAGTTCTGCTAGACATCCAGTTTTCTTTTCAGCTGCTCACAGAAGTATTAATTCTGAGATCTTTAAGTTTGTGTGCAAACAGTGTAGGTATGGGATGGTGTTAAATGCTTTGGACAGATACTGGCTGGCTATGCACCCCATCAGTCCACCATCTGGGGCAGCTGTGCCTAATCCAAACAAGATGACCTGTTGTATTATGCATGACCTATCTTTAAAAGTCTATATTGACAAGTGCACAGTTTCTATATTTAGTGAAGTGGACATAGAACATCCACATATCACCTTGGTAGTAAGTCCATTTTGTAATGATTTGTTCCTTATCCTCAGCTGTCCCATAACTGACATGTAAGGAAGTATATGCAGCATCCCCAGACTTCTGCGCATTATGACTGATGTCACTCACCATGCTCTTTGCAATGATGTCTACAGATATATTCTTTACTGTTTGTGGATGTCTTCACACATTATCACTGATGGTTGTTGATATATAACTTCTGGTTTGTGTCACTCTGGACGAGGTTTACAAAGAGTGTCACGTTACTTGCACATCTGAGCACTCTTTATGGACTACGAGTGCTCTGATGTGTAAGTAACCCTAACCCACCTTGTAAGAAGCGGTATTCTGGCCAGTTCTTAACAACTGCCTGCACTAACCCTCAGCCTATGGGCTCACTTCACAAACCCATGTCAACTTTGTTGCAGAACAGGAATGTCTCCACTGCAACAGTAGACCAGCTATTGGAAAATGAAACATTAATCTTTATAAATTGAATAAGGTGGCATTATTACATGGTAGAGTACTGCAGTAGCAAGTGTTGTTGCCTCACAGCAAGAGGTTCTTCAGTTAGATTCTAGTCTGGAGTGTTTTCTGTGCAAAGTCTACATGTCTTCCCTGTGTTCGTGTGGGTTTCCTCCAGGTGCTCTTGTTTTCTCCCACATTCCAAAGACATGCATCTGGAGCATTTCTCCCCATGCCTCCACTGAAAATGGGCTCTGCCCACTTCGGATTTTCCCGGTAAACAAATGTCAAATAAATTATTTTGCTATAACCCCCTGAAACAAATAATGCAAGTAAAAGTCACATGTCTTGGCACAGAAACAAAGATCTGCTGATTGTATTCTCCACTAAATTAATTTGCAAAAGGTGCTGGCACTGCCTGAACTCTCTGTCCTTTCATAAGTACCAAATCCTGGATTAAGGGTGCATTAGTACTCCTTGCAAATAAAATAAATTAATAAACATGCTCTTTGTATTGCTGAGCAGGGTTCTTGTCAAAGCACAAGCACTTCATTATAAAAGCCACCTGATTTGTGTGGCAACCTTGTTCTCAGAAATATTAACTGAACTATATCTGGTGAAATGGTGCACATCATTTAAGTCTTAAACGCCAGAATAGTTAAAATTAAAGCATCAAAAGTGTTGTTTCATACAAGTCACATAAGTCACAAAAATAATGTGAAAGTGCAATATCCCAGAATAATATCTGCAAAGTGAAAGTGCAAAATGTATGTGCTGACCAGTATGGGGCAATTCAGCAGGGACAAGTTGCAGAAATCAAACTGTGGTGTTGCAGAAATAATAATTTTCTTTAATTGCATGCTAGCAGGATATATTACCAGGCATATAATTGTGCCTGTGCTCAAGGGGTTATGAAAAGTCAAACCCTGATCCCTAATACCAAGTAACAGGCAAGTAACAAGCACACAGATAATAATGTCAAGTACTCAGGTCTCATTTTTATAAACCGAACAATGTAATGGATAACTACCCTAGTAAACAAATGTAAATAAGTAAATAACAGCAATGCTCGGAAAGAATCACTATGTTACTAGAGCATAGGAAGATGAGCTTAATGCATGTATCACATTTTTTACATTACTTTCCTTTTATTCACCCATTTAAGCTTTTTAAGGATTGCACAGCTGAGTCAATACAACGAAAATGTATGTGGGGCATATGTTAAGGATTGCTAAAATAAAAAAATAACGTTTACTGTGCTCTAAAAGGTTGACACTGTCCCTTTAACTTTCTACTTTTTTTTTTTTACTTTTACACTCTAAATAGCAAAACTGTTTAACGAGTGTAAAATAACTGCATAACTGCTCGATCGCTCTCACTTTCCCAAGCATACATACACTACACAAACACACTTTAGCTCGCGTTCGCGCAAGCATGCATGCACTCACACACAAAGAAACAAACACACATGCACAAACACAAACGGACATACTTAATCTATCGTTTCCACATTTTTTTTACTTTTACCCCCCCTAAACAGGAAAAACACTGTTTAATGAGTGTAAAATAACTACTCGTTATCACTCTTCTCAAGCATATATACACTACGCAAACACACTTTAGCTCTCATTCGGGCAAGCATGCATACACTCACACACACACAGACAGTAACATAAAAACACGTGCACAAAAGTACAGTTTTGTACCTACCATAAATGTAGATGTTCGAGGATTCCCTTGCTGCAGTCCTGACAATTGGGGTATAGTCCGCGTCCCAGTCGGCCCGAATACCAGAGTATAAGGCTGACGTCGGTCATGGCGCCTTAGACTGACGTCAGTACGTCAGGGTACTAATGCGCATGACCGACGTCATTTCCTCAGTCTTTTCTTGCCCCAGATGTCAGAAGACCCAAAAAGACAAGTCCCAAAAACAACCTGCACCAAAAAACATGTACAATATATACAACAATATATACAAAAAATATAAGCATGTAAACTCACCTACACAACCACCCGAAACACAGAGGGGAAGGAGGGAGGGTAAATTGGACTGCAGCAAGGGAATCCTCGAACATCTACATTTATGGTAGGTACAAAACTGTACTATGTTCTTCGTCTTCCCTTGCTGCAGTCCTGACAATTGGGTAGAATCCCAAAGCAGAGGTAAGGGAGGCTGGCAAATTATAAAGTAGCAGGAGCTGACAACATGCCTTGTAAAACAGCTGTGGCAAAACCAGCCCTAGTCTTAGAGTATATAGGCAGGTGATAATGCCTAGAGAAAGTATGCACTGAACTCCAAGTAGCTGCTTCCAGAATATCCTTAGTTGCCACCCCTTAGAAATGCTGTTGAAGTGGCAGTAGCCCTAGTGGAATGAGGCCTAATCCCAGCTGGAACCTCTTTGCCATGATGGGAATAACAAAATGCAATGCAAAAGCCAATCCACCTAGAAATAGTTTGTTTTGACACAGGCTTGCCCTGTGAACTCAAAGCAAAAGAAACAAGTAACTGCTGAGACTGCCTAAAATTCTTAGTCCTGCTCAAATAATAACGCAATTGCCTGTGTACATCTAAAGTGTGCAAAATCTTTTCCCCTTTATTTTGAGGATCTGCAAAAACGTAGGCAAATGAATAGTTTGGTTTAAAGCCACACTAGAAACCACCTTAGGCATAAAGGAAGGATTAGTACGTAATGAAACCCTGTCCTTATGGAAAATCAAAAGGGCTCAACTGCCATAAGGGCCTGCAACTCAGACACCCTTCTTGCAGAAGTAATAGCCAACAGAAAAGCAGTCTTCCATGACAAATATTTCAATTCAGCAGTAGCTGCAGGCTCAAAAGGTTGTAGAGTAAGTTTTTCCAACACAAAATTGAGATCCCAAGCAGGAGTAGGAGCTCTACGTGGGGTCTTATATTCTTTGCCCTCTAAGAAACTGCTTGAACAAAGGATGCGAAAACAAAGGTGGGTCACAATCATAGTGAGCTGAAATTGCTGCAGCATGAATCTTTATGGAAGAGAAGGACAAACCTTTGTCCAATAATTCAGTAAGATATTGAAGAGCCACACTCAAATTAGGCTCTGAAATCTCCAAATTCTTTGCTGTACTCCAAAATAAAAATCTCTTCCATTTTTCTGCGTACACTCTCCTAGTACTAGGCCTTCTAGCTTCCATAATCACATTTAAAACTTGTTGAGGAAGCTGAGACCTGCTGTGCTTCAACACAGAATATGCCAAGCTGTGAGATGAAGAGATTGAAGCTTGACATTGAGCAGACGACCGTCCTTCTGAGATAACAGATGAGGAATCAGAGGTAAAGGCCATGGAGGCTTCTTTACAAGACTCCTTAGAAGTGGGTACCAGTGTTGCCGAGGCCAATCTGGAGCTATCAAAATCATCCTTGGCCTGTCTTGTCTGACCTTTAATAATACCTTTGGAAGAAGAGGCAGAGGTGGAAAGGCATAGACATGAAGGTTTTTCCAACTGAAAGACAGAGCATCCACTTTCCAAGCTGTGTGATGAAACCCCTTTGTGCAATACTTTGGCAGCTGGTGGTTTAGTGGAGAAGCGAACAGATCTATGTCTGGAGTTCCCCATGACACTGTCAATTTCTGAAATACATGAAGATCCAGTTTCCACTCGTGGGGATCCATGATTTGTCTGCTTAATACATCTGCTAGGAGTTCTGTGCTCCTGGCAGAAACCTTGCCTGAAGAGTTAGTTGCAGGCTTAACGCAGTCTCCCATAAAATCATTGCTTGCCTGCATAGAGGATAAGAATGTGTTCCCCCTTGCTTGTTGATGTACCACATGACAGTTGTGTTGTCTGTTAGAATCAACACCTGCCCTGGAAGAAGTAACTCCTTGAAAGCCATCAATGCAAACTGGACTGCTAACATCTCCTTCATGTTGATATGTAGATGCTGTAGTCTGGCAGGCCACTTGTCTTGTATCCACTTTCCATTTAGATGAGCTCCCCAAGCAGTGTCCGAGGCATCTGTCGTTAAAATCTGACTCGCCTCTGGCGGGTCACAGAGAGTCCCTTGTTTAGGTGACATTCCTGAGCCCACCACAAGAATTCCTTTTGAAGGCAAGGTATTATGTGAATGACAGTGTCGAAATCTTGGCAGTGCTGTGTCCATACATTTTTGAGATACCATTGCAGCTTCCTCATATGCAGTTTGGCATTGGGAAGCACCAGAATACAAGATGCCATGAACCCTAATGCTTGAAGGACTGTCCTTGCAGTCAGCACGGACTGATGAGATAGTTGATGGAAGTAAAGTGACAGACTCTTTTGTTTGTCCGGGGTTAAAAGGCCATCTGGGCTGCTGTATTCAGTCTCACACCCAGAAAGCACATGTCTTGAGAGGGTACTAGACTGGACTTTATTTCGCTCACAGAATACCCTAGGCATCTTAGCACTGCTATGACATATTCCAGATGCTGTAGAAGGTCTTCCTTTTCTTGAGCCAGAATCAGGCAGTCGTCCAAGTAAGGATAGATTTGAATGCCTTGAAGCCTGAAGTAAGCTATCACTGGAGCCAGAACCTTTGTGAATACTCTGGGCGCAGTAGATAAGCCAAAGGGCAATGCAGAGAACTGATAATGAAAATCTCCAGTTCGAAACCGCAGATACTTTCTGCAACTTAGCCTTATAGGCACATGAAGGTAAGCTTCCTTGAGATCCAAAGTTACCATCCAGTGATCCTTGCCCAGCAGAGGTAACAGTTGCTGTAACGTCAACATCTTGAACTTGGGAATGTCCAGATAAGTGTTGAGAATAGATAAATCCAAAATTGGTCTCCACGTGTTCCCCTTCTTTGGTACTAGGAACAGGCGAGAATAAAATCCGAAGCCCCTTTCTGATACAGGGACTGGCTGAATGGCCCCTATCTGGAGTAACTGAGAAACTTGCTTGTGAGCCTCTTTTCTTTGTGGAGGAGGAACATCTGGCATGCCTTTGAAAGGCGGCATTGTGTGGAAATAAAATCTGTAACCGTGATGAATGATATCCAGCACCCATCTGTCTTGAGTGATTAAATTCCAATTTTCTTTGAAAAGAGACAATCTTCCTCCCAAAGGAGCTGCCAGACGAGAATCCACTGGCAGCTGAAAAGGCAGGTCATTGGTTCTGCTTACGAAAGGACTGACCCCTGCCCTCACCAGAAGTCTGAGCAGGTGAACTGTCTGATCTAGGCCTAAACGAACCTTGAGCCCTGCCCCTACCACGTCTAGACCTACCCCTAGACTGGGAACCATAAGCAGGATATGTCCACCCCTTAGCAGGCCAATTTCTACTAAACTTCGGAGGCTGCACCTGCAATAAATCTTTAACAGTCTGCATAGACTTAGCTTTGTCCTCCATTTTCTTTAAAACTGCTTCCACAGGCGGTCCAAACAACACATCAGACTGTAAAGGAGCATCCAAAATCCTGGTCTTAACATGCTCAGCTAAATTCTGATCCTTCAACCAGGCATGTCTGCGAAGAACAGAACTAGTAGCAGCCACCCTCGAGGAGGCCTGAACAGCATCAAAACCACACTGCAAAGAATGCTTACCCACTTGTTCAGACACATGAACCAAATCCAGCAATTCTTTACACTCAATACCTTCCGCCAAAGCATCCACCTTAGATTTCAATTGTGAAAGGAGATAATTCTGATATTTCAGCATATGAAACTGACAATTCAACGCCCTCATGGCTAGAGTGGAAGAAGTATATACTTTCTTACCCCACCTATCCAAAGCCCTTGCCTCTTTATCAGAGGGTACAGGATTTTTAACCACAGAAGCTTTAACACCTTTAGGCCCCTGAGAAACAGTTTCTGGGTCCGCCCTAGGACTCTTAAACAAATACTTATGAGCTTCGGGCACCCTATAATACCTATCAGGCTTAACAGGAGCAGGAGGCAAGGAGTCAGGGTTCAGGGAAGCCTCTGCAAAACATCCTCCACCACATTCAACACAGGAGGAATAGCTAAGGGCCTATGCTGGGGTAAAACAAGAATTCCCTAAGCCTTTTCCTGGAATCAGAGTAATCCTGGCCTTCCCATTTAAAGTGCTCCCTCATGGAGTGAAGAGTCTCTGAAAATGAAAAATCCTCAGGAGGAGAAGCTGTAGGAGTGGAATCATCCACATCAGAATCAGAATAAGTAGGAAACTCTTGCAAGTCTTCCACAGAAGACTCTGAAGCCTGTGAACACTGTTCAAAACTATCAAACTCCTGTTCCACCCTAGGCCTCTTATCAGGCGGGGGCATAGAACCTCTAATCAGAGTAATCAAATCTTCTGCCATTTTAAGCATATGTTTCTTAGGCACAGAGCCCGAAATGCTAGGAGAAGCCCCCACAGAAGCTGAACTTGGCCTACCTCTAAAAGAAGCTTTGGCAACAGAAGGAGAGGCCCTAACTACCTTGGGAAGAGAGGGAGGAACAGTTACCGGAGAAGCCCCCTCAGCCTGGCCTACCTCCTGAGAGGGCACATCCTGTAACAGTAAAGTATCTGCCTGAGACTCCATAGAGACTCCTGGCAAAACCTCTGGCTCCCCTGAGCCTTCTAAAGAACCGACGCCCGGGACTGCCGGTTCCTCACCCCTAGGCTTCACTGTTTTGTCCTTGCGCTTCTTGGATGAAGCGGGCGTTGGAGCATCCGACGGCATATTATAATTGCAACGCTTCCCAAACACTAACCTAGCACAATCAAGCCTCCTCTTAATAGTGCGCTTGTTAAATCTAGCACAAGAGCGGCAACCAACAACGTCGTGCTCAGGCCCTAAACAAGGTATACACAATGTATGATAATCCCTATGCGGTATCTGCTTCCCACAAGAAATACAGTTATTCACTTTTTCTGACATCCGGTTAAATACTGAGGCAAGAAAACCAAAATGTTCTAACGGGTTACTTAGCCAACTCTGTTTCGGTCTGAAACTCCGGTTTCGGAAAATCTCAGAACGCCAACCTGCACTCGCAAAATTGCTTCTGCATCGGACCATGCGGCAAAAGACTGGGAAATGACGTCGGTCATGCGGATTAGTACCCTGACGTACTGACGTCAGTCTAAGGCGCCATGACCGACGTCAGCCTTATACTCTGGTATTCGGGCCGACTGGGACGCGGACTATACCCCAATTGTCAGGACTGCAGCAAGGGAAGACGAAGAACATCACACACGGACTTTTCCACATTTTTTTTTTACTTTTACACACCCCTAAACAGCAAAACCACTCTTTAACTAGTGTAAAATACTCGTACTCACATGTAGGCAGTCACACAGACAAACACGCTTCTGTTTTTTTCAATTTTAAATGTTGAAGTGTATGTTAGTCAATGTAAAATAATGGATAAGGTCTATTACGTACAAAAAAAAGCTAGCAGGATGACTAAATTTCTGCCTTATGGCTTCGGTCTGTACTCAATATCGTTTACAATAAAAATAACTATTTGTGGGTTCTTATTCAACGAGAAGGTCAGGCATAGGATAGGGTGAAGTTCTGAATAAATACGACGGCTACAAGGAAACACAATTATTAGCTGCATGTTTAGCACATTATTACGCGATGGTTGCTGAAATAGCTACCTGCAACCAATCGCATTATAGATTTCTTAAAAAAACAATCGCAAAACATTATTATTAGGAAATGGTGATACACCTACCTGTAGTAAAGGATGAAATCTTCACTCCAGAAAAAAACTGGGTATGTTTGAAATCCCTCAACATAACAGATTCAAGAGCAACTACACTCAATACAGTAGTTCCTAAAGTCACTCTGCATCGCATTTTTATTGGTAAAAAATGAGGAAATGAAAACTTCTCATGCATAGCTAATAGTTGGGGGCGTTCCTTGGGCGAAAGGACTGGGGAAGCTAGTTTATGGGCGGTCCTTGGGCAGCAGCTGAGGAAAAGGTGAAAAATAACACTGGGCGTTATTATCAAATGGTTTGAGCGCCCATATACTGTTTACAGCGGTGCGAGACTTTTTTCTGCTTAAAAATGGCTGACAGTACCGGAGCTGTAAAAAGGGGTAATGAAAAACACAATCAAAATCACTTTTTAGTGTAGCACAAGGGATATTCTACAATGCTAGATTCAAAAGATGGGGGAAAAAACACTTTGGAAATGAGATAGCAAGTCTAGCAGTACGTAGTGTTCCTTTAAACATCTGTTTCTTAGGCATGGGGCCTTGTACTGGAGACTGCTGTACAGTCTTTTTTGCTTTTAAAGGAGTTTTCAGCTTTGCATAGGATTTAATGGTGAGTGTAGTCGGTCTGAAGACACCTTTTGCAACTGAAGGTGTTTCATCTGCACCGGAATCTTTCTTCAGCCCTGGAGTCGGAAGGGGCTAAAGATGAAGGCTGTGGAGGCCTAGTAATCTCCGCGTGGGAATCGGAAACCATCTGAGGTTCTAAATCAGCGGTCGTCAGGGGCTGCGTAGGTGCCTCACTGAAAACCGGAGAACCGGCGACGGGCCCAGCAGAGGCCTCGGAGTCTGGTTTGTGTCTCGGCTGCCTGTCCTTATCCTTGCGTTTATTATGCATTCCGGTCGTCGGTTGCTCCGACGGCATGGTATAATTAAATTTCCTACCAAAGTAATGTCGGGCGAAATTAAACCAACGTTTTATAGTTCATTTACTAAACCTAGCACAAAACCGACAACCTGTGACATCGTGGTCTGGGCCTAGGCAAGAAATACAATAAGAATGAAAGTCCTTATGAGGTATTTGCTTCCCACAAGAAATGCAATTGTTAACTTTTTCTGACATCGGACTGAGGCAAGAAAAGGTTCCCCAATGGGGTACTTAGCTTTATTGAAGACTTCGGTCTGAAATTCGATTTGAAAATCTCAGGAGTCGGTCGACCGGCACTTGCGAACTGCTTCTGCTTCGGGCACCGCGCAGCAAGAAAAAGAGAAGAAAATGGTGTCGGATGCCTCTTATATACCCCTGGTGCAATGACGTCAGGGAAGAAGCAACAGCAACCGATGCCGGACCAAGACTTTGGAACTCTGGACGACTGCGGGACCGTCTGACGGCAGGATAACCCAAGTGTGATGACTGCAGCAGTGTAACACGATGAACATCACACACGCACCTTGAAACACACACACACACACCTTGACACACACACACGCACATTGACACACACAGACACACACATACACGCCTTGACAGACACACACACACACACACACCTTGACACACACATAAATGCCTTGACACACACACACGCGCGCCTTGACACACACGCTCCTTGACACACACACACACGCTCCTTGGCGCACACACACGCGCCTTGACACACACACACACGCCTTGACACACACGTCTTGACACAAACACACACACACACCTTGCAACACACACACACACTGAAACACACACACATTGAAACACACACACATTGAAACACACACACATTGAAACACACACACACCTTGAAACACACACACATACACCTTGAAACACACACACATACACCTTGAAACACACACATACACCTTGAAACACACAAACACACACACACATTGAAACACACACACATTGAAACACACACATTGAAACACACACACACACACACACACACCTTGAAACACACACACACCTTGAAACACACACACCTTGAAACACACACACACACACCTTGAAACACACACACACACACACCTTGAAACACACACACACCTTGAAACACACAAACACACACACCTTGAAACACACACACACCTTGAAACACACAAACACACATACCTTGTAGCCCACACACATAGACACACACAGCTTGAAACACTCACTCACACCTTGAAACCCCCACACACACACGCAGCTTGAATCCCCCCCACACACACACCTTGAAACACACACACACGCACCTTGAACCCCCACACACACACCTTGAACCCCCACACACACACACCTTGAAACACACACACACATCTTGAAACACACACACACACACACACACACACACATACACACACACACACACACCTTGAAACACACACACACACACACCTTGAAACACACACACACACACACACACACACACACACACACACACACACCTTGAAACACACACACACACACAGACACCTTGAAACACACACAGACACCTTGAAACACACACACACACACACCTTGAAACACACACACACACCTTGAAACACACACACACACCTTGAAACACACACACACGCACCTTGAAACACACACGCACCTTGAAACACACACGCACCTTGAAACACACACACACCTTGAAACACACACACGCACCTTGAAACACACACACACACCTTGAAACACACACACACACCTTGAAACACACACACACACACACACACCTTGAAACACACACACCTTGAAGCACACACACACCTTGAAGCACACACACACCTTGAAGCACACACACCTTGAAGCACACACACACCTTGAAACACACACACACCTTGAAACACACACACACACACACACACACCTTGAAACACACACACACACACACACACACCTTGAAACACACACACCTTGAAACACACACACACACACACCTTGAAACACACACACACACACACACACCTTGAAACACACACACACACACACCTTGAAACACACACACACACACACCTTGAAACACACACACACACACCTTGAAACACACACACCTTGAAACACACACACACACACACACACACCTTGAAACACACACACACACACCTTGAAACACACACACACCTTGAAACACACACACACACACCTTGAAACACACACACACACACACACACACACCTTGAAACACACACACACACCTTGAAACACACACACACACACACACACACACACACACACCTTGAAACACACACACACACACCTTGAAACACACACACACACACACACACCTTGAAACACACACACACACACACACACACACACACACCTTGAAACACACACACCTTGAAACACACACACCTTGAAACACACACACACACCTTGAAACACACACACACACACACCTTGAAACACACACACACACCTTGAAACACACACACACACACACCTTGAAACACACACACCTTGAAACACACACACCTTGAAACACACACACACACACACACACACCTTGAAACACACACACACACACACACCTTGAAACACACACACCTTGAAACACACACACACCTTGAAACACACACACACACACCTTGAAACACACACACACACACACACACACACACCTTGAAACACACACACACACACACACCTTGAAACACACACACACACACCTTGAAACACACACACACACCTTGAAACACACACACACACACCTTGAAACACACACACACCTTGAAACACACACACACACCTTGAAACACACACCTTGAAACACACACACACACACACACACACACCTTGAAACACACACACACACACACACACACCTTGAAACACACACACACACACACACACCTTGAAACACACACACACACACCTTGAAACACACACACACCTTGAAACACACACACACCTTGAAACACACACACCTTGAAACACACACACACACACACCTTGAAACACACACACACACACACACACACACCTTGAAACACACACACACACACACACACACACACACACACACACACACACACACACACACACACACACACACACACACACACACCTTGAAACACACACACACACACACCTTGAAACACACACACACACACACCTTGAAACACACACACACCTTGAAACACACACACACACACACCTTGAAACACACACACACACACACACACACACACCTTGAAACACACACACACACACACCTTGAAACACACACACACCTTGAAACACACACACACCTTGAAACACACACACCTTGAAACACACACACACCTTGAAACACACACACACACCTTGAAACACACACACACACACACACACACACACACACACACACACACACACCTTGAAACACACACACACACCTTGAAACACACACACACACCTTGAAACACACACACACACCTTGAAACACACACACCTTGAAACACACACACACCTTGAAACACACACACACACACACCTTGAAACACACACACACACCTTGAAACACACACACACACCTTGAAACACACACACACACACCTTGAAACACACACACACACCTTGAAACACACACACACACACACACACACACACACACACACACACACACCTTGAAACACACACACACACACACACACCTTGAAACACACACACACACACACACACCTTGAAACACACACACACACACACCTTGAAACACACACACACCTTGAAACACACACACACCTTGAAACACACACACACACACCTTGAAACACACACACACACACCTTGAAACACACACACACACACCTTGAAACACACACACACACACACCTTGAAACACACACACACACACCTTGAAACACACACACACCTTGAAAACACACACACACCTTGAAACACACACACACACACACACACACACACACACACACCTTGAAAACACACACACACACCTTGAAAACACACATACACACACACATCTTGAAAACACAAGCACACACCTTGAAAACACACACACACACACACACACACACACACACACACCTTGAAAAACACACACAGGAAATCAAACATGATCTGTTACAAAGAAAAGTTAATAACCCAACTGCTAAATTAATCCTTAGAATTTAAACAGAATACATTGAAAAAGCCATATTAACTGGTGACTCAGATTAGCCGTTCTGACTCTGCACTCACAGAATAGGGCAGTGAGAGAGTCACAGTGTTCTGCCTACCTGGAGATATTAGGAATGTCACTACGTCCAGTAAGCATATTCTAGCATTCTCATGATTCTGATTTTTCAAATGTGCACATCAGAATCAACAACAATGGATTCTCCTCTCCAAGTGATGCAAAGGGCTATTACTGATCTTTTGGATACCCATACCCAGCCTGGTAAATCCTTTGCAGTAAGCGAGATCCTTCTTTCAACAAGGAGAGTGCCTAAATATGTCAAAAAGACTGCTGGCTTCCACAACTGACTCAGTTCACAGTGTCAGTCTAGGGGGATACAGTGTCACACCACTTAGGAAATGTATGTGGCCCAGGCCAATTTTGCAAGGAAAGTGCAGTAGCCTAAGCTAGTTGGGGATTACCTCCTGCATTGGCCAGATTCCCAAAGCTTTGGGTGCTTTCTATGTATTCCAACTACCACAGCACTTGAGGCACTCTCTATAAAAGGCAACAAAAGAGTGCCAAATTACTTCAGACCATTTTTTGCCCAGGAAGGCGGCAACAGTAATGTATACTTGTGCTAAGAAACATCTACATAAAAAAGGGTGCAACTAAACCCACCCTAACAACTACAGCAAGAAAAAAATAGGGGGCTGGAGGAGGGGGCAGTTACTGCAATGGTGATCCATTAGACCACCTACTGTTATGGTAAGTTTACTTACACAACTGTACTATGTTCTTAAATGGATCACCTGTGCAGTAGCCAAAGCCATTTGGGCTGATTCCTGTAGCTTAGTAAAGAGTAACAAAAAAGGAAAGTGGTCAATAACTAAGACTCCAGCAGCCCCTGGAGAATGGTCCTGGCAAAGTGTGCTCTGGACCTGGAAAAGGAATCCACTAGCTTTGTAAAACTGTGAACACAGGACCAAGTTGTTGACTCTCGAATACTTCTAGAGTCCACCCCTTTTCCAAAACCATCAAAGTCAAATCACTTGTGCAATCGGCTCTAACCCTGCCTATTGTAGCGAGTACAACAAAAGGTAATAGCATGGGAAAAACATTTAAAAATTGCTTAGTCACAGGTTGTCCTTTCTTTCCTATGAAAGTAAGATGAATTAGCTGTTCCGCATTCCTGAAAGGTCGAGTTTTGTCTAGGTAGTATCTGACCTGTTTTTGAGAGGTAGTAACATGAAAATCTGTTCCATTTGCCCATATAAGATTTTTGAGTAGCAGTCTGTTTCACTTCCTTTAATACCGGTTTCATGTCCTCAGAAAAAAAAGGTGCATAAAAAGCTATAAAGATTTTTATTGTCTGTTCTGGGAGGAGGTAAGCAGATAATTCGAGTTGTTCTCCACAGTTGTCCACAGTTGAATCAATTCTTGGAAGACCCCAAAATAAGGTTTCTATGCATGGGATTCTATCCTGGTCTTGCTCAGCTTGTCTACAGTAGGCTTTTGCTCCGACACAAAATACAGACTACCTATTATGAAGTATGTCACCTTATAGGCTCTTCAAACCTGAGGGTGTGGTTGACTCTCCCCCAGACCAATAAGTAAAAACAAAAGGAAAAGCCTTTTTGTTCAAGCTAATCCACTGCTGTATTCCTGTAGGTATTTTGCAGGCTGACAGCTAATCAGAGTAGCATGTGCATTCTCAAAATCAAGCAATGAAAACACAAAGCAATCCTTTGAGCTTTAAGTTCTCCAGTTTACTCAAAGTAATGAGCACTTTTGTGTAGCAAACTTCATCATATACAATGTGTCTTCCTGAAAGACATTTAAATTCTAGTTGTTTAAATAACCCTAAACAATGGGGTATGGTGGAAAACAGCCCTTATGATTGTGGGCAAAGCTATGGTTCCTGATTGGCTTATATTTGGGTCTGCTGGTTGGTGGGGAGGTCACGTCCCTAATTATTTTGGACTGGCTAATAGGCCAGCTGATTCAGAGGGAGGCCAAGTCCCTAATTAGAGTATGAGTCATAGACTGGTTAGGTTGTTATTCACTTCCATCTCCCTGTTAAAGAAAAATATACATTCACAGTGTTTTGATAAAAATGAAAAAAAAAATCCAGATTCAAAAAACCTTTTAGCAGAATTTTTTTTAGCCATTTAAAAGCCATTTATTTTTGCAGGTTCAGGAGAAAAAGGTGTGTTTGAATCAACATAAACAGTGAATCAAAGATGCCCGCTTTTACAGGGTGTCCAGTGTCATATAATGAATCTATCTCAAATTAAAGTGGATGCTGCAGTGTTCTTTATCTGTAGCATATCAATACATTTTCTGTGCCATAGGAATTTCATTCTTATCCCACTGAAACACCTCTTTCATGTTATATCAAATGTCAATGAAAGAACATTCCTCAACAGGGAATTCTGAAGCAATACTGTCCTCAGAATAAGAATGCTCAGACTGAGAAGAAACTCCTGAGGTACATCACCCCCTCACCCCACACGGACTGTTCTTCTGTCTGGAAAATCTTGTCAGAATGAGAAGGAAATCTTTGACTTTTTCTTGCAACAGGTTGGGAAGATGGTGAAGAAGCAGTAATCAGTTCCATGGCAAATCCCAGTAAATTTGTCCTACCCAAGGAAACAAACAGGTGACTGGAAGTTCTCACAAATCACATTCTCCCTTAACAATGTTCGAATCTTAGGCACACTGTGCCCAGTATCCAAGCCCCGTTGTCTGTAAAGTGAAGGCCCTTTACCTGCCTTTTCTCCAAAAGGCCATCCCTTCAGATGTACAGAACATCTCTGACTCCCAATCTTTGGTGGCTTGGAAACCTACACCAAGAAGACAAGGGGAAAGTACAGTTTTGTACCTACCATAAATGTAGATGTTCGAGTGCTAATACAGCTGCAGTCATAACAGATGGGTCTCCTGCCGTCAGGCGAGTCCTCGGTCGGCCGAATTCCAAAGTCTAGGTCCGGCGTCGGTTGTCGTCGCTTCTTCCCTGACGTCAGTTCGACAGGGGTATAAAAGAACCAGCCAACGCCATTTTCTTCAGTTTTTCTTGCCCCAGATGTCAGGTGCCCCCAGAAGGAAGGCAATACATAAATTTATGTAATAAAGCAATGCAATATAATCAAAATACAGTAGTTGCAAGCAAATACACCATAAATGAATACCCCAATCAGGTTGTATGAGGAGGTGTTAGCCAATAGGCCTGTCCCAAGAGGGGAAGGAGGGAGGGAAACCTGGACTGCAGCTGTATTAGCACTCGAACATCTACATTTATGGTAGGTACAAAACTGTACTATGTTCATCGTGCATACAGCTGCAGTCATAACAGATGGGAAGAATCCCAAAGCTAAGAAAGGGGTGGTAGGCACTAGGTGGAACTAGGATGAGCCAGGATGCCCTGCAAGACTGCAGTGGCAAAGTCTGCTCTAGTTTTGGAGTATAATGGTAGGTGGTAGTGCTTGGAGAAGGTATGCACAGAACTCCAAGTGGCTGCTTCCAAAATATCTTTGGTAGGAACTCCTCTGAGGAAAGCTGCAGAGGTAGCTGTGGCCCTTGTGGAGTGAGATCTGATGCCTGCAGGTACAGTTTTACCATGAAAAGAGTAACAAAAGCTTATGCAGTGGGCTATCCATTTTGAGATTGTCTGTTTGGAAATTGGCTTCCCTTGAGCTCCTATAGCATAGGACACAAAGAGCTGTTCTGTTTTTCTGAAAGGCTTTGTTCTGTCCAAATAATAATGCAGCTGTCTGTGGATGTCCAAGGAATGTAGTAGTCTTTCCCCTTTGTTTTGAGGATTGGGGTAAAAGGTAGGTAAGTGGATAGCCTGATTCAAAGCTACCCTGGATACCACCTTTGGCATAAAGGACGGGTTGGTTCGTAAGGAAACTCTGTCCTGATGGAAGATGATAAAAGGCTGCACAGCCATGAGGGCTTGTAGTTCCGATACCCTGCGAGCTGAGGTGATAGCCAGAAGGAAAGCTGTTTTCCAGGACAAATATTGCAAATCTGTTGAGGCAGCTAGCTCAAAAGGAGGCAAGGTCAGCTTTTCTAGGATGAAATTGAGGTCCCAAGCAGGTATTGGTTGTTTCCTTGGGGGTTTTATATTCTTAGCCCCTCTGAGGAACTGTCTTAAGAGGGGGTGAGAGAATAAAGGTGGATCAGTGTTGTATTCTGCAGAAATGGCTGAGGCATGGATTTAGCAGCTCAGCTAGAAACTGTAATATTTGAGGTAAATTCAGTTTTCCAGGATTCTGGCCCATTTTCTCATTCCAGGCACAAAACCGTTTCCATTTTGCGGAGTAAGCTTTTCTAGTAGACTGCCTTCTGGCCTCCAAAATGACATCCTGCACCTCCTTGGAGAGTAGGGTCTGTTGTGATGTTAAGGAATCTTCCATGCGGCCAGATTGAGTATTTTCAGCTGACTGTGAAGAGTTTTGAAGCTGTGCTGAGTCAGAAGAAGAGGCATTAGAGGTAGGGTCCATGGTGCGGAATGCGTCAGGCTCCTCAGGAGTGGGTACCAGTGCTGTCTTGGCCAGTCTGGAGCAATGAGAATCATCTTTGGTCTGTCTGCTCTGGTTTTTAATAGAACTTTGGGCAGCAGAGGAAGAGGCGGAAAGGCATAAACTGTCATTGCTGTCCAACTGAAAGAGAGAGCGTCCACTCTCCAGGCCTGTGGATGAAAAGTCCTTGAACAGAATTTTGTCAATTGGTGATTTTTGTGGGAGGCAAAGAGATCTATGTCTGACCTTCCCCATGCTTGTATTATCTCTGTAAAAACTTGAGGATGCAACTTCCATTCGTGTGGATCTGTCATATTTCTGCTTAGGTTGTCTGCCAGCATGTTTTCCTTGCCTGGCAAGTACTGTGCTTGAAGTTCGATTTGTAATTCCAGAGCCATGTTCCAAAGTGACATGGCCAGCCTGCATAGGGGTATGAATGGGTTCCTCCCTGTTTGTTTATGTACCACATTACTGTGGTGTTGTCTGTCCTTATCAATAGTTGACCTGGATGCAGAAGGTCTTTGAAAGCTATAATAGCATTTATTACTGCTAGCATTTCCTTTTGATTGATGTGAAGGTGCTTTTCTTTTGGGACCATTTGCCCTGAATGCACCGATCTGTCATGTGCGCCCCCCAGGCGTAGTCCGAGGCGTCTGTTGTGATGACTTGATTTGCTTGAGGCTTGCAGAATGGGAGACCTGTGTTTGTTTGGCATGCTTGAGCCCACCACAGAAATTCCTTCTGAAGACATGGAATTAGTGGTATTATTGCTTCCAAACTGTGGCTGTGTTGAGACCATAGGTTTTTCAGGTACCATTGAAGTTTCCTCATATGCAGCTTTGCACATGGGATTAGTAGGATGCAAGATGCCATGAATCCCAGAGCCTGCAGGATTTTCCTTGCAGTCAGCCTGGTGAAATTTGCTAGTTTTCTGAAGTATTGAGTTAGTTGCCCCTGTTTCTCTGGCGTGAGGTAGGCCATCTGGGTGTTTGTGTCCAAGTTGGCACCCAGGAAAATTATTTTCTGAGAGGGTATTAGCCTTGATTTCTTTTTGTTGACTGTGTATCCCAGACAATTCAACAACATTATTACAAAAGCCAGATGTTTCAGAAGTATGTGCTTGCTGTCCGCTTGGATCAGGCAGTCGTCCAAATATGGGTATATTTGTATCCCTTGAAGTCTGCAGTAGGCAATTACTGATGCCAGGCATTTTGTGAATACTCTGGGTGCAGTAGATAAGCCAAAGGGCAATGCAGAGAATTGTTAATGGGTTGAACCTGCAAGAAATCTGAGGTATCTTCTGCAATTTTGTCTGATTGGGACATGCAGGTATGCCTCCTTGAGGTCCAATGTTACCAGCCAAGACTCCTTGCCCAGCATGGGAAGAAGCTGCTGTAATGTGAGCATCTTGAATTTTGGTACGAGTAAAAATGTGTTTAGGATGGATAGGTCCAAAATAGGTCTCCAATCTTTTCCCTTCCTTGGTACCAGGAATAGTCTGGAATAAAAACCTTGACCTTGTTCTTGAGTAGGTACCTCTTGAATAGCTTTCATGTCCATGAGATCTGAAATTTGTCTTTGTGCCTCTGCCCTTTGATTGTGTGGCAGGTTTGGCATGCCTCTCATTTTTGGAAGGGTGTGAAAATGGAATTTGTAGCCTCTGTTTATAATGTCCAGTATCCATTTGTCTTTTGTGACAATATGCCAATTTTTTGAAAATAATGCCAGTTTTCCGCCTAAGGGTGCTGCCATTTGAGCCTTGCTTGGCATGCAAAGGGGAAAGTCATTGGACTTTCTTTCTGAATGGCTGCGAACTATCCTCACCACCTCTTTGTGTAGGAGCTTGCCATTGTCTGCCTCTAAACGATCCTTGAGATTGCCCTCTGCCCCTCGGGCGCCTGTATCTACCTCTTTGGGGTCTGTCCGTGGCTGGAAAGGACCAATTTTTGGAAGGCCAATTTCTACTGAAACGTGGGGGTTGTACCTGTAGAAAATCTTTCACTGTTTGCATTGATTTAGCCTTTTCCACCATTTTCTTTAATACCTCTTCAGCTTTAACACCAAATAATACATCCTTTTGTACAGGGGCATCTAGTAATTTAGCTTTGACATGATCTGGTAAGGTTTGCTCCTTGAGCCAGGCATGTCTACGTATGACTGATCCTGTAACAGCAGCTCTACATGAGGCCTCTAAAGCATCAAAACCACATTGCAAGGTATGTTTACCCACTTGTTCTGCACTATGCATCAAATCCTGCAACTCCTTCAAGTCTGGTTGTTCAGGTTGTGACATTTTGCTTCTCAACTGTGATAACAGAAACTGTTGATACTTTAACATATGGAACTGGCAGCTTAATGCCCTCATGGTTAAGGTGGCCGAGGTGTATACCTTTTTTTCCCCACCTTTCTAAAGATCTGGAATCTCTCTCGGAAGGTAATGGATTTTTAGCAGTGGAGGCCTTAATTCCCTTGGGGCACTGTGAGATAGTTTCAGGGTCAGCCACATGGCTTTTATATAGAAATTGGTGTGAGTCAGGAACCCGGTAGTACCTGTCAAGCTTGACTGGGGCTGGAGGTAAAGAATCCGGGTTAAGGCAGGCCTCCGAATACACATCATCTAGTATGTCTAAGACAGGAGGTATAGCCAGAGGCCTGTGCTGAGGTAGCAAAAGAAAATCCCTAAGCCTTTTCTTGGAATCTGAATACTCTTGGCCTTCCCAGTGGAAGTGTTCCCTTAAGGTATGCAAGGTTTCCCCAAATGAGTAATCCTCTGGGGGGGAAACAGAGGGAATGGACTCCTCTGCATCAGAATCTTCAAAAGGGGAGTAAGAATGTTCCTGTTCATCCGAGTGCCCTGAAATAATGGAGGCCTGGTCAGAGGAGGGGGATTCTTCCTCCACTCTGGGCCTTTTGTCCGGGGGGGGTTGAGAACCCCTGATCAGAGTAATTAAATCCTCAGCCATTTTAAGCATCTGTTTTTTAGGCATGGGGCCTGGAGAAGGGCCCCGTGTAGCTGGTCTCTTAGAATGCATGGCTGCTTTAGACTTAGTAAAAGCCTTGATGGAAAAAGAAGAGGAAGGTCTGAAGACACCTTGAGAGGAGGCAGACCTGTCTACATTTTGAGTTTCACCACCAAGAGTGGCTTCGGTATCTGTAGTCGGGGTGTGGGCCGAAGAGCCTGCAACCTCGGGCACAGAAGACACCGCCAATGAAGTGTCGTCGGTAGGCAGGGGCTGCGTAGGTGCCTCGCTGAGAACCGGACCACCTGTAGTCGGCTTTAGCGTGGTGTCGGTAGAGGCCGCGGACCTCGTGTGTCGGTCCTTATCTTTGCGTTTTTTAGACAAAACTGGAGTCGGAGTATCCGACGACATAATAATAGTTAAATTTTTTGCCAAAATAGTGCTGGGCGAACTCCGCCCGACGCTTAATGGTGCGTTTGTTGAATGTAGCACAAAAACGACAGACCGAGACGTCGTGGTCTGGGCCTAAGCAAGGAATGCAGAGGGAATGAAAATCCTTATGTGGTATTTGCTTCCCACAAGAAATACAATTATTAACTTTGTCTGACATCGGTCTGAGGCAAGAAAAGTTTCCCCAACGGAGTACTTAGCTTTCAAGAAGACTTCGGTTGTAAAATTTTCGTAATTTCAGGAGCTGGCCGACTGGCACTTGCAAACTGCTTCTGCTTCGGGCACCGCGCGGCAAGAAAGACTGAAGAAAATGGCGTCGGCTGGTTCTTTTATACCCCTGTTGCACTGACGTCAGGGAAGAAGCGACGACAACCGACGCCGGACCTAGACTTTGGAATTCGGTCGACCGAGGACCCGTTTGACGGCAGGAGAACCCATCTGTTATGACTGCAGCTGTATGCACGATGAACATCAGGATGGGTGATCTGAGGAACAACTATTGGCCACAGCAGAATCACCCACCTAAGCCTCAGGCAAAGAAACAGATGAACTAATACCTGAAGACTCCTTAACAATTTTTTTTATGCACTGGGGAAGGAAGAACAACACAGACTGACTGTTGTTCAATCAGTAATCTGAAAGAGAGATCTGAACAGCAGGTAGTGAAGCCCAGAGGAGTCAGTACAGCCAATGGCAGAAAGCAAGTAGCTCTAAGATAAGTAAACCACTGAAAGTCCCTCACAAGCGCAGTATCCTGTTGCAGTACACACATCTTCCATACAAATGAAATCTTAGTCCAAAAGTATGCATTTCCCCTCATAAACATTATACAAGCACCAACAAAATAACTCCATTGTCTTATTGCAATAACAGACCCAGATCACTTTGTGTCTTAGAGAAATAAAAACACTGACAAGAAAAGTATAAAAAAAGGGATAAAATAGGAAGGTTTTTTCCCAACAGAGATTTATCTGCTGAGTTGCAGAAGGATCTGTAGCCCAATAAAATAATCACTAGGTCCCAAAACAAAGTGCTCACTTCAGTGACAAAAAAGCTCTTAAGTAAATTTGTGTCCCAAATGCCTTTTATAGGAAGCATTTCAATCTCCTGGCAGTTGAACTGCATGGGATACACCCAAAACCTTTGCTGATGCAGGGTTTAATACCTAAATAGCTTTGTCTACTGCAATGGTTACCCTTGCAAGAGCACTGAGATATCAAATAGATCAAGTCTTCTCCCTCCTGTCTTTTTTGGGTAAGTATCAAATTAATGAATATTCCAAGCTAAAATTCATAGACAGCAATAAGGAAAAGTTAGGTCTTTTTAACATCCATATGCAAGTGAAAATTTAAGTTGACTAGAGAGTCTTACATTGCGTTTGAAACAATTGGTATATGTGCTGTCCCACATATATGGTTCACAGACCTGTCCTGCATTCCACAAACATATGGTTACAACTGCTTCCACTCAGTCCAGTCCACTGAGCAATGACATGGTCCATCCATTTTCATAAGTCAAATCTTCAAAAGTAGGGTTAAAGAAACATATTGTGGATATGACATACTTCACACCCAGATAACAAAAAACACAACTACAATTTTGTAACATATCATACTCCATCTACATCACTAAGAATGCAATCGTTCCCATTACAGAAATATACTCAAACTAAATTATCCTTCCATTGAATGGAAGAACTATGCTTCAACCAATAATTGGGCGCAAAAACTAGCAGACTTCATAAAATTAAAATTTTACAAAAATTGTAAAATGCAAACAAGGTTAAAAAACATATTAGATAGCATCCTGACAAACATACCTGCCTCTGGGCTAACCTAAATTTTGTTCCCCTTTTTCACTCTGACCACACAAATTACTGGAATGACTGCTTGTCAATTTTATAATGGAATGTCAATGGTATTGCAGGTATTGACAAAAAGCAAAGAGTACTGAATTATATTAAGAAGTGTAGGGTGCACATAGAAGATGCACATGGATAGAAATGAGTTTGACAAAAAAGACTTCAGAATGGATATTCATCAGAGTATCAGGACAAAGGAAAAGGAGTTGAATAATACTGACTGTAAGATGGACTTCAACAGTGATAGAAGAAAAGAAAAAAAGTAAAAGTAATGGTAGATATGTGATAATAAGAAGTTATGTACCTACCATAACGTTCCATGTTAGTTGTCTTCTTCTCGCCTTCTTTCTTGCTGGATGGGTTCGGAGCCGATCCTCGGCTCCGACTCGGCAATACTAAAAGCTCGAGAGCTAATTCCACCGGCTCGAGGCTCCCCTATATCCCACAATGCTAGGCGGTAACTACTCAGATCTCGTTTGGTAGCTATACCAAGCAATACTAGTCTCCAAAATGGAGTAACAAGTTTCGGAAGAAGAAACACAAAGAATTCCGGTCGGTCTGTCCAGGCTTGGGGGAAGGAGGGAGCAGAAAGAAGGCGAGAAGAAGACAACTAACATGGAACGTTATGGTAGGTACATAACTTCTTAATGTTAAGTTGTCAATCTCGCCTTCATTCTTGCTGGATGGGACCGCGTCCCTAGTACCTTATCCCGGGTGGCCTATCGGAACAGACTCTTGAGAACAGTGGAACCAAAATTGGCACGGCTTCTGGAAACCATGTCCAATTTGTAATGTGAAATGAATGTATGAGGAGAAGCCCATGTGGCTGCTGCACAGATTGAGTCTATTGGCAACCTGTCCTGAAAGGCTAAGGATGTAGCTAATGCCCTGGTTGAGTGAGCTCTAGGTCTTGAGGGTAATTTCTGATGTCTAATCTCATAGACGAAAGTAATTGCAGAAGTTAGCCATCTAGACAGAGATACTTTGGTAACTGGAAGGCCTAGTCTTCCTTCTGCATATGACAGAAACAATTGATCAGATTTCCTGAGTTGTTTAGTTCTGTCTAAGTAATATCTCAGTTGGCGATGAACATCCAAAAAATGCAGCTTTTGCTCTGATCTATTTGAATAGTTAGGGGAAAAGACGGGAGATCAATAATCTGGTTTAGGTTAATTTGAGAAGAGATTTTTGGTAAAAAGGATGGGTTCGTCCGGAGAGATACTCTGTCTTTGTGAAAAACTAGGTAAGGAGGACGACTGCAGAGGGCTTGGAGTTCTGACACTCTTTTCGCTGAAGTTATAGCTACCAGAAAAAGTGTCTTCCAGGAAAGCAATTTCAGAGAACATGAAGCCGCTGGTTCGAAGGGGGGAAGAATTAAAGACGCCAGAACCAAGTTTAAATCCCATTGAGGTGGAGGGTCTTTGATCGGAGGTTTGAGGAGAAATATACCTCTTAGGAAGGCCTTACAGAGCTTGTGAGCCATAATGCTGGATTCTGAAACACCCACATGAAAATTTGAAATGGCAGCCAACTGAACTCTAATGGTTGATGCAGAAGATCCTAAATGAAAAAGTTCCGCCAGGAAGTCTAAAATAGACTGGATAGATGCAGTAAAAGGATCAATGTTTTTCGATGATGCCCAAAGGGAAAAACGTTTCCATTTACTAGTATAAATCTTCCGGGTAGAGGATTTATGAGAGGCTATCAATATATCTCGAACCGAGCGAGATATTGAGGGAAGCCTGGCTAAGGTAGGAATTGGAGAAACCATGCTGTGAGGTTTACGAAGACAGAGATTGGTGCAGCTGACCCGATTGATGGGTAATCAGATCTGGTACTGGGTCCAGATGCCAAGGCTGCTCCAAAAGGTAACGATGAAGAAAGGGGAACCATATCTGTCGAGACCAGTAAGGGGCAATGAGGATCATAGTCACTCTCAATGCGATGGCTTTCTGAATTAGTTGAGGTATCAATGGAAAGGGGGGAAAAGCATACAGAAGTCCCCGGGGCCAATCGTGGACTAGAGCGTCTCTGATGGGATGGCCTGGTAACAGGAAGAGCGTGAAGAAGTCTTGACACTTGCTGTTTTGGGGAGTAGCAAAAAGATCGCAGCAAGGATGGCCCCATCTTAGAAATACCTCTTCTAGAACTGATGTCTTTAGAGACCACTCGTGTGGCATGAGAATTGCTCTGCTCAACCTGTCTGCAATGACGTTGGATTTCCCGGGGATGTGCGTCGCCATCAGAAAATGTTGAGAAGAGATCGCCCATTGCCAAAGTCTGAGTGCTTCTCGACATAAAGGGTATGATCTGGTTCCGCCTTGTTTGTTGATGTACCATACCACGGACATGTTGTCTGTTAGAATTGCAATAGTCCCTTTGGGAAGAGAGTCGTGAAGGGCTTGCAACGCTAAAAGCACTGCTCTCATCTCTAGGACATTTATGTGCAAGTGGCACTCGAAGGGTTGCCATGTGCCCTGGACTGTCCTGCCCTGATAATGCCCCCCCACCCGATCAGGGAGGCATCTGTTGTCAACGTGGCAGCTGGAGGGGGGAGAGTGAAGGGTCTTCCTTGGAGGAGTTGAGGTGACGTGACCCACCAAGATAGTTGGTTCTTGCATACTTGAGTTATCAGTATAGTATGGGACATTGGGAGACGTTGAAAGGACCATTGGGTAAAGAGCATCCACTGGAGGATCCTCATGTAAAGGCGAGCTAAGGGGAGAAGAGGAATAGCTGCCGCCATGAGTCCTAGTACCTTTAACACCAGTCTGGCTTTGACTTTGACCAAATGCAACAGAAGGGATACTTGGTTCCGAATGTCTAAAACCCTCTGCTCTGTGAGTGTTGCTGAAAGAGTCTGCGTATCTAATTTGGTGCCTATGAAAGTAACAGACTGAGAAGGCGACAAGGCAGATTTTTCGAAATTTATTGAGATGCCTAGAGCTTGACAGGTTTGCATGGTGAAATTTCTGGATAGTAGAAGCTGATGCCTGGTGGTGGCCGTAAGGAGCCAATCGTCCAGATATGGAAACACCTGGAATCCCTGGCACCTCAAGTGAGCCGTGACCACTGCCATGCATTTGGTGAACACCCGGGGGGCTGTAGTGAGACCAAAGGGCAGGGCTCTGAACTGGTAGTGACTGGCTCCCAGCCTGAAGCGGAGATATCTCCTGGAGCGTCGGTTCATTTTGATGTGATAGTACGCATCCTGAAGATCTATCGAGCACATCCAATTGTCCTGACCCAAAAAGGGTAGGATGGACTGTAGCGTGACCATCCAGAATTTTGTTTTCTTGACAAACTTGTTTAAATGACTGAGATCTAGAATGGGCCTCCAGTCCCCTGTTTTTTTTGGTACCAAAAAGAATTTGGAGTAGATTCCGGATCCTTGCTGGTCTGCTGGGACTGGTTGGATGACTCTTTTAATAGCAGCTTTGAAACTTCCAATGCTGCTTTGTCCCTTAGACCGGTGGAACATCTGGAAGGGATTTTTGGTTGAGTTGGAATGTGAATAAAGGGAATTTTGTAACCCTCGGATATGATCGACTGTACCCATTTGTCTTGTGTTAGGAAAGCCAGGCTTCTGGGTACAGTGATAATCTTCCCGAATGCCTCCGGCGGACAGCCGGGAAGCCCTCAGGGTGCTGAAAGGGTTTGTCAGAGAACACCTCTCTGCTACCCTGGTTTTGGACCTCCTCTGCCTCTGGGCGGCCGATGATTGTTCCCCTCTGCCTCTAGAGGGGAATCGGCCCAAAGGCCAGATGAGACTCCTGAGATTGTTTTCAAACCACATCTTCCCTCCCTCTGACCTTTGGGATAGGGTCTAGAAGGTGGAAAACAGACTCCTATGGCAGAGAGAGTCTTACCTTCCACCTCGCACCTGGTCAATGTATCCTTCACCTGTGGACCAAACAAAGATGATCCGTCAAAGGGGGAGTTGGTGAAGGACGCCTTGAAAGGGTCCGCAAAGTTGCACAGTCGCATCCAGGCGTGCCTTCGTAAGGCAATGCCTGTGCCTGCAGATCTACTCGCCACATCTGCTGCGTATGAAACCAGTCGCATGGAGGAGTTCACTATTGAATTTAGGGTTGCCAACTGGGAGTTCATTGTGTCTTTGAACCCCTCAGCTGTAGGATCCTTCATCAGTTCACCCATATCCTGGAGTAAATCTCTTTGGAGACGGGTGAAGTGGCATAAGTAGTTCAGCGACCGTGACAGAAAAGGTCGCTGACTTAAAACATCCACTTGCCGTACCTGTCCATGGTCCTAGATTCTTTATTAGGAGGATGGACAGGAACAGAAGGATCAGCTAGTTCCTTCTTTGTGGCCGCAGCCACCACCATGGCATCAACCGGGACACCTTTGGAGAGAAACTGTTTGTCTGAGGGAGCAGTGATAAATTTGGATGGTCTCCTCGGGGTGGGTTCCACTGAGTCAGGAGCCGTCCAAGCCTTCCTTGCCACCACTTCCATAAGGGGGTCAAAGGGAGGGGACACCCAGGAGGTAGAAGGGCGAGAACCAAACGCCTCAAGATACACTGACTCGTCCTCCGAGGAGTTAAGGGCTGGCCAATTTCCCCTCTGTTTGAGTATTTCTAGGATGTCCGCAAAGGAGACATCCTCAGAGGGGGAACGGGGGGACCCTTCGGATTCCTCCAAGTCAGTGTCAGAGGTGATAGACTCAGGGGAGTCAATGTGCTTCCTCTTGCACTACCTCTTCCTAGGGGGATCTCCTGCAGGGTCAGGAGAGACCTCGGAAGAGGAGGAAATTCCCAATGGGGAAACTTGAGGAGTTGGTTCTCTACGGTGTGAGACAAGGGGGTGAGCAGAAATCTCCGCAGGCACTGTAGAAGGAGGAGCTGATGGAACCGACTGCGGGGCAGAACCCGGTTCTAGCACGCTCCGCATGACCTCGAAGGCATCCCTGTCAGGCAAGGTCCGAGGCCCTCGCGCCGAAGAGACAAGGACCCCTCCCGGCACCGACAGAGACGGCTCCGAAGCCGATGTCGGAGCCGAACTCACCAGCGCCAAAGCCCCGAGAGTGAGAGCGGGGTTGGACAAGGGTCCGATGCCACTCTCCCCCTCGCAGCCGACGAGGGAAGCCCGGCGCCGAGACCCCTCCAAAGAGGAGATCGGAGCGGACGACGGAGCCGAAAACGATGGTATCGGATCCGACGCACCGACAGTGATGGGTCCAACAACCCTTGGCTCCGAACTCGAAGGAGTCGGAGGAGGAATATAATGAGGGACGGGAATAGCCAACGACTGATGAGTCGGGCTATGGAGCATTTGGGCCAGTGCCTCGGACTTAAGAAGTCTACTCATCACCCTCTGCAAGTCATGGTCCGACAACCTGGAAGACCGAGAGGAATGTGATTTGTGACTCCGCTCCGAAAGGAGAGGAAATCCTGGTGCCGAGTGTACGGAACCGATTGAGGGGGACCTGGATCTCTTCCTGTAAGATGGCTCAGATAATGGTATCGGAGCCGATGGGGATTTAGCTTCGGCTCCAGCCGGAGCCGAAGTAATAGTAAAGGTAGATCCTATGGAAGGGGATCTTGATCTCTTTTTAGAATGTGGCTCCGACAGTATCGGAGCCGATGAAGCCTTAACAGCCTCGGCTCCAGCCGGAGCCGAGGTAATAGTTTTAGGCCCAAGAACATCGGCTCCGGCCGGAGCCGATGTCGGAACCTGCTTCGACATTTCTACAGTCGACTCAGGAGCAGGAGTCGACTGTTTTGAAGCCTTTGAAGGTTTTCCCGAACTGGACTGAGTCGGGGGGCCTTCAGGCTTTAACAAACCTCTTAAAATGAGTTTGTTTTTGCGCTCCTGCAGGACTCGAGGGCTGAAACCATGGCAGACAGCACATGAGTCCTGCAGGTGCACCGGCCCCAGGCAATACACACAAGAAGTGTGACAGTCTGTCAGAGACATTTTCTGACAGCACGAGTCACACTTCTTGAAGCCTGAGACCTTTTCTTTAGACATCGAAGGTAATGCCTGACAACAGCAAAAAACACACAGACACACCCTGAATAAAAAAGTTATTAACTAATAACTAAAGGCTAAAGCCACAAACACACACACACACACACAAAAACCCTTATTGACAAAAAAAAGGGAAGACTAAATTTAGTCACTGAAGGACTGTGGGGAAGGGAAGGGGCCGAAGGCCTAAAGATAAGGGAAGAAGGGGAAAAAATATATACTCGACAAAGAAGGGGGTCGAGAGATCTAAATATCTAAGTTAAACTAAAAGGGGCTATATATAAACCACAAAAACGAGTTTTATAAGTACCAAAAAGGTAAAAGTTAAACCAACCTGCCTGAGCCGGTAGAAGAGCACCTCGTCAGCTATAGCGGCAAACGAGATCTGGGTAGTTACCGCCTAGCATTGTGGGATATAGGGGAGCCTCGAGCCGGTGGAATTAGCTCTCGAGCTTTTAGTATTGACGAGTCGGAGCCGAGGATCGGCTCCGAACCCATCCAGCAAGAATGAAGGCGAGATTGACAACTTAACATTATGATGTTACTGGCAGGGAAGGAGAATTACACTGACATGTCGTATATTCCCTCCTAAAACTATTATTAAGGAGTTTACGAGGATTTGGGGAGAAAGAAATATCTTTCAGCACAAAATATTTATGGGAGGAGACTGGAACTTGATTTGCAATAGTGAATATGCATCAGGGGATCTAGAAGGGAAAAATATAACAAAAAAGTGGGTAAACTTCTAAATAAAAATTAGAATACCTGGAATGGAATTATGTGAATTTACTAAGAGGAGCTCAGACAGAATTTAAATGTTATTCCCCAAGGTACAATAACAATACTAGACTGGACAGAAATTGAATTTCACAGAAGCATGAATATTTAATTGAAAGCTTTGAAACACATTCAGTAACTATTCCAGATTGTGCACCAATAAAGACTACGATAAAGATGGAGGGCAATGAAGTAAATGAGAGACACATTCCTACTCCTTGATCAAAAAGAAAAGAATTTAAGAATGCGTAGTTGAAATTATTAAGGAAGACAGACATTTCTTCAGAACAGATAGCTAGGGAGTGGGATAAAAATGACAATGGTGTTTAAACTATGGTAGAAATATTCGAAAAAGTGATATAGGAACAACGTAGTAAGAATTATTTAGAAGGGTAGTCAAAGGTTAAAGTATTACAGAAGAAGAGGAGTCACACAGAACAAGAACAGGAGCAAATGCTGACTGCAGAGGGAAAACAGGGGAATATTCAGGTAATATGCATGAGTTTAGAAAGGTTGATGTTAAGCAAATATTTTTTATAAAAACTCCACAGCACAAAAACTCTTAGCATAATGACTTGGGCAATAAAAGTAGAAATTGCCAAATTTAGGACCCTTTGACAAGAAAATGAACCAGAAATCCTACAGAGTCATGCGTGACTGGTGCAGCATTTCAGAGTAACCTTGAAAAGTTAAAAAAAGCACATGAATGAGGTAAAATCAAGAAAAGGTACAAATGCAAATATTTATGGAAGACTTAACTATGCCAAGGTTAGAGAGAGATGAGGTTTAATGATTAATAGCTACAACAGGAAGGGATGAGATGAAATGATGATTTACAAATCAACAGGAATAAGAGAAATCAAGAAAAGGTACAAATGTAAACATTTATAGAAGACTTAACTATGCCAACGTTAGAGGAAGACGAGGTTTAATGATTAATAGCTACAATAGAAAGGGATGACATGAAATAATGATGTACAAATCAACAGGAAAGTTTCTAAAAACAGATGGTATTCCTGTGGAAGTTTGGACATTAGGAGGGAAGAAAGTGATGATCTAGAAAGTTTTGTTTAACAATGTTTTAGAAGAAGAACAATTCCAGCATATTGGAATAAAGCTGTTGTGGCTGTATTACCCAAAGATTGGTAAAGTCCCTTCAGACTTGCATTATATACAGGAATTTCAAAACATAATTGTAAAGTGTTTATAACTAGTCAAGAGAATGGCAGAGGTGTTACCAACTCTGATAGATATGGCTTAATGTGGTTATGTGGAGAAGAGGTAAATATAAAGCCCTATTAACAGAATAATAAAAATCTGGAGGGAAACAGACTATAAGAAAATGCCATTATTTTGGTTTGTCATGATGCAGGAAGGCATTTAATAGAATCAGTTGGAATTTTATACACAAGACACTGGTAGCATTTGCATTCCCCAACATAATAATAGGGTTAATTAGGAGGATATATGAAGGGTTACAGGCAAGAATTAAAGTGACGGGATTTCTCCCCCACAAGATGTTTGAACAGAGAAGCCTGGCAAGGTATCCTCTTTCCTCTTGGTTATTTGCTTTATACTTTGAGCCTGCCTCACAGCAAGAGGTTCTCCCATTCGATTCTCGGCTGGAGTGCAGGGAGTGCCTTCTGTGTGGAGTCTGCATGTCCTCCCCGCGCTTGGGTGGGCGTTTGAAAGACATGTGTAAATGGGCATGCCTTCGTTGAAGGTTGGACGTCGAGCTGGCACCTCTGTGTTCCTGAAAATCTACTGCCAATCATTAGCGGACCAGAGTTCCGCTGTGGCGACCCCTAACCGGGAAAAGCCGAAAGACAACAACAACAACTTTGAGCCACTGGCAAGCAAATAATGGACTTACAATTTCAGGGACATACTCAAGAATAGTTAGCTTTATTTGTTGATATTATTTTGTACTTGATAAATCCAGAAAAAAAAGGCAAGTGCATTTCACAAGTATTGAGAAAAATAATTTTTACAGCCATATAATCAGACAATTTATCTCTTACAGAGTACATGGTATTCTGCAATATATACAATTCTAAAAATTGGGAAAAAAATGAGTTTATATCTCGTGGAACTTTTCTCCCTGGGCCTTTGACGAAAATGCATTCTGATGAAGTCTTTGGATGAAAGCGCTAAATCTATTAAATACTTTACTTGGTGAACATACTCGTCTGGTTTCCTACTGCCTTCCTGTGGATGTTTTTAGTGCATGGTTGCTCTTTTTACATTTCTAGGGGTTTTTTTATTTTATTTCTCTGCTGAAAATGGTCAACAAACCCAGTCGGACCTTCCCGGTAAACAAATGTCCATAAATAAATTATGGACTATAATGGCTATTGTTAAAAGGACCATTACAAGAAAATGGAAAAGTGATAGAATTTCTTCAAATTGAGAGGAACCAAGTCTTTTAAAGAAAGCAATATTAAACAAATAAGAGATCAAAAACAAAGATATACTTCCCGAAATACTCTTGGTCCAAAGTACAACTAATATAAACTCTGAATACAAATGACATAGCAATGCATCTTATGCGTCAGATTGCTTAACTTCCTGATGTGTGATAATTCTAGTAAATAAGTCAATCAATAAATGGAATAATTAAATAAGTACATAAATTGTAAATGGTGTACACACTACTTGATTAGAATGTTTTTTAAATATTCATAAGAAAAAAAGTACACAAGTTTACACATACCTAAGTTCTGGGAGGTCCCTTACACTTGATGCAATAGCTGAGGCCTCTGGACAAAGTTTCTCCACCAGTTCCAATGGACCAAAGAATGATTTGCTCTGTCCAATAAATGTCTTCTTAGCTGTAAAGAATACAACAGAACATCTGTTAAATTTTTCCCCACATCAGAATTTTAACTCAAAAGAGGCAGCAAACTGAGATACTAACTCTAAGAGGGGCACAAAATGCATCACTAATATAATTCTGAGTGAAAATGTTGAGAAACGTACAGCATCAATGTATCATTTATTAAGTCATCATTTTGCTACAAACAGGAGACTATGACTTACATGATTGTAGATATGGAATACAGATAACAAGTGTATTACATTAACACAATAATCGAAATGTGAGTATGCACGCACACACACATGCACATATGCATTAGGTTTTGTTTTCAAATTGGTAGTTTAATGTAAATCAACTACAAATAACTGCACTTGAATATAACGCAGAGTCTACAGTTTATATTATATATGCAAACACATAACTATATAATATAAACTGCAGACTCTGATTTATATTCAAGTTCAGTTATTTATAGTTAATTTACATTAAACTACCCAATTTGAAAATGAAACAATTATAAGTGCAGTACTGAGCCATATTAATTTATGTCTTTCAAAATAATGGGTTGCAATTTATAGTCTGTATTCTGGTCAAATTGTGAGGCAAATGTTTTTAATACTCAGTCTCACTCCCTACAGGCCCCAGCTAGTTTGTCTGTCCAGTACTTTCCCCAGAAACTACCAGACAGGCCAACATCTGTGAAACTCAGATCACTCTCTACAGGCTGTGGCCTATGTCTCTATTCAAAGTTCTACCTCTCTGCCAGAAAAGACCACAACTGTTTCTACTTCTGTTTCTCTGACCTTCCTTTATGTAAGACTGGGTGTGTAGCCTACTCTTCATGGCAGTTGTAGACATTCCCCCAGACTACCCACAATATACAGCTCCACATACCCCACAGCAATTTCTACTGGACACTATACCACAATATGTACACATATATAAAACTCTTGTCACAGTGTGCTATAGTGTTGATGATGGTGCCTGATAATCCAATATTCAAAAAAAGTAGAAAGTAAGATGAGAAATGAGTAGTTCAGACTTGGATCAAGATGCAGTTCAACTGATAAGATGTTTTCAGAGACACAAACACTGAAGAAGTTAGAAATGAAGAGTGTTGAAATGAGCATTTCTCAACATGCATAAGACATTTACAAGGTCCCAAAGAAAGCCGATTTGCGCAGTCCTGCACTGGTTCAAAGTCCCACAAACAATGGCAGAAATAAGGCAGGCTATGTTCAAATGAATCAATGACAAAAATGAGAGCAAATTTCAGACTCCCAGAGGGATTACTGATGACAGTAGGAGTGCATTAGGGTTCTGAGCCAGTTCCTGTTCATTCTGGGGATAGTCTACATCAGCAAACAGGTCAAGACTGGAATTATAAGAAGGCTTCATACACAGATGATGTGGCATTACAAACAAACCTTGGACAGGAACTTCAGCAAATGGTAGGAAACTGAAATGCAAAACTCAAGGCATATAGGATGAAAGAGTACAGACAAGACTGTGAATATTGCAGTAAAAGGAGAAAATAAAAAGAAACTGAAAATTGAGCAGAAGAGAAACATTGGAACATTTTAATATAGTCAAGTACCTAGGAGGTGTGACTCAGAAGGGAAGTTTGAATGAGGTGGTCAAAACTAGAATCAAAGGTGCTGCAGCCAGCTGCCACAAAGTGTCAGGGATGGTGTCCGACAGGAAAACCCTAAGGAGCTGAAAAGTAAGGTGTAAAAAGCAGTGATGTAATCAGTGCTTTTGTATGGTACAGAAATCTGAGCAGTGAAGGTAGAGTAGGTGAAGGTAGAGCAGGTGAGGAGTGTTGAGGTAACAGACATGAAGTGACTGAGATGGATGCAGGATACTCTGTGTGGAACAGACAATGAAATCAGGACATCAGAACTAAAGCCAAAGTAGCCCCAACTGAAGACAAGGTGAAGTAGAACAGATTTTGGTGGCTCAGTTACATGTGCAGGAAATCAGATGATTTGGTGAAGCAGATTTTGAGAGACACAGGACAAAGGCAAAGGGAAATGATGACATCCAGCAAAAAGAAGGATGGGCTGTGTGAAAAAAACATCTGCAACAGTAGGGTATGACTGACAAAGAAGGCAAGAGAATGGCACTGACTCAAGAGCGATGGCAGCAATTGATGCAATATCCTGATCTCATGGAAAAATGGGAAAAAAGGGGTTAAGAATGACTGTGTTGATAAAGCCACAGTCACAACCACACAAACACACACACAAGCCTGTTTTACAAGCATGAACTTGTGTACATGTGAAGAAAAGGGTGCCACTGCTGCTGAGTATGTGGTGCTTCAATCATATGCAGTCACAATAAACTTCTCATTGATGCTGATAGCATGTCCACAACATATGAGTCATTTGTGAGCATTCTAATGAATATGATAAATGTTACACAGTGTCAAATGCAAACAAGTTTATTTTTAAGTAGTTTTCTAGACCAAAGTTCTGAACTCTAATTTGCATTTCGTAATCTGTTTTCAAACAGAAAGTTGCCATTTCACTTTAACTTATTTAATTCAAAAGAAGTCCTCGGTGTTTCATTCTTATTTGGAGAACCGGTCTGATTACACCCACAATGTTCTTGATGTAAGCCAGTTCAGCAGAAATCTGTAAGCTCTGGTTCATAGGAGGTTACTAGGCTAGTGGCCCTAGAGTCTTTACAAGCCTAGCCATGTTAATCCTGAGTTGCCTCAATTGTCTTTGGTTAGATGGACGTAATTCGCAGAGCGTGTCTATGATAAACGCTGACTACCTCTGTCCATGATTAACATGGGTGCCACCCCTGGTGTGAATTTGTGGTCTGCCATCCAGTTGTTCAAGTTGCACTTGAAAAGGGTCTGTGAGGAGCTCTGCTTCACGTGAACTGGAAGTTTATTCCAGAGTAGTGCCAATATCCAAATTCAGAAATTTGGTTTATTCTCCACTACAATCAAAGCATCTATAAAGCTTGAAACAGTAAAGTCTGGCACTTTCTGCATGTTGCGAGAAGGATTTATCCCACTACACCAATGCAGATCAGATACAACAACAGAAGGAAAGAAAAACAAAAGCTTTCTTTTAAGGGTTTCTTGAAGAACATGCCTTTCTTTTGTCCACTTTTTCAGATTTGTGTGCATTCTTGTTCTTTAGATCTTTTGTTTTCACTTAAGATTCCCCACTGTTGTTTTGTTTTCACTGCTGTTGTTTTTAAACTTTTGGTTGCAACTCCTTCCTTCTCATTTCTTTTCTGAATTGTGTATTTATTTCATTTTTTGGTGTTATTTTTTTCCACCCGAAAGTTTCTTCAGTTCTTTCTAGCTTATTTATGTTATTTCTTATGTACTTTACTGCTGTTTATTTATTTTACATTTGTTTATCGGGGAGGTCCGACTGGACAGAGCTGCCTGTTTTCAGCAGAGGCCCGGAGAGAAATGCTCCAGAACAATTGCTAACACACTATACATAAAGGTATTTACATGAGCATTGTGGTTTACACATACATTTATAAAATATATTGATTGCATAAGATATTTACATAAGCACAGTGGTTTAACCATACAATTAAAAATATAGCAGGTAGTAACATACGATTGTTCATACAGTATGTTTAGTAGACATAATCTTGAAGATGTACTGTAGTTAAGACAAGAAAGGAAAAATAAAAAAAATACTAGCCAGATAATTGTGAAGATGTAGTGAAGATAAGTGAAGAAAGGCAAAACTAAAAATAATAGCCAGTTACTTTGGTGTTTGAGACTTTTTATATTATACACAGACTTACTATACCTTATTATTTACTGATGATGTAATTATTCAGGAAAGTCTGACAGTCATTATAAATGCAATGATGCAATTCTGTAGGGGGGATAGTTTTTATGACTGGGCTAGAGCTCTCAACACATCTAATACTGGTATAACTCTGAGACCACTGCACCTTGAGTGCCCTGAGATGATACAGTTCCGAGTTTAGTATGTACTCACATGTTAGTGTTGTCAGTGTTGGCATTTTGGGGATCACAAATACAGTTTGGAAACTTTCAACAAGAATCCACTGATGGGACCATCAGCGAAGTTATAGTATCTGTAACTACGGATTCCTCAGCATCTAATCCCAACCCTATATCACCACATCCACTTTCACCTTCAAACCTGTACCCACACCCTATACAAAACTACTCAAACTTAAACTGTGCTCTTCTTCACCTGATGACCTTCCAAGCGAATGCCTAAAAATAGCAGCCAATAGCAGGTCTACCCTTTCTCAATCCTTATAAAGTAGGTCAAATCCAGGAATTCCATGTTCCCTCTTTCTAGAAAAAGAGAAACGTTATCCCTCTGCACAAAGGAGAAAATTCAAGACATTAATAACTTCAGACCTACAGCAATCTTATCTCTCCTTGCCAAAATACTTGAAAAATGTATTCAACAACAATTGCTAGACTATCTCTTGCAGGAAGAACTACTATCCCTTACACAACATGGCTTCCGTCCTTCCCATAGTACTAGCACTGCCTTTCTAACATTATATATTATATATATATATATATATATATATATATATATATATATATATATATTACTGTTAATAAAGCTAGATAAAATGGCAAACTAGTCTCTTCCTTATTTCTAGACTTGTCTAAAGCCTTCAACACGGTTTGTCACAGCAAACTTCTACTTCAAATAATGTTCTCACTAGGTCTCTCTCAGCCCAACCTTCTGTGGTTCAAAAGCTACCTGTCCAATAGGTATTAGTAAAATGTCACTCTACACTCTCTCCATACCTCCTGATCACCACTGGTGTGCCACAAAGCTCTATCCCTGTTCCCCTCCGCTTTAACATTTTCACTAACACACTCTATACTTCCACACAACAGGTCTCCCTAATACAGTAAGCAGATGATTTCACTCTCATTTGCACATCTGACAACATGGTACATCTCCAAAAAATTACCCAGAAAGCTTTAACAGCCACTGAAACATGGCTTCTTAATTCATAACTCATGCTCAACCCAAAAAAGACCAAGCTACCCCCCCAAAATCCCTCTCTCATGAAAAAACAAAATTTAAAGTCCTCTTGTTTGATAATCCAACCATTGAAGGCACCTCTCATAGCAAACTATTAGGGGTGATCATCATCAGCCCCCTTTTTCCAATTTTTATACATGGGGTCGGGGTATCATGTTAACTGTCACCACCTCTCTCGATTCAGTGCCACACTCCTGCCTTCTTCAACACTAATGCTGACTATCGCAGATCTTCTTTCACACAATCCATCCACCTCTTTGCTGGACTTCCTCGCTTCCTCCTACCTTCTTCCATTCTGTCCCAAGTCTTCCTCACCAGATTGTCTTCTGCTTTTCTACACATGTGGCCAAACCACCGCAATCTGTTCTCTTTGATTCTTTTATTTTTTGGAATTGAAGCTACTTTGGCTTCTGCTCTTACGTCATCATTTCTTCGTCTGTCCCACAATGTGCATCTTACTACCTTTCTCAGGCACTTCATTTCCATCACCTCTAGCTTCTTCAACTGTTCTGCCTTTACTGCTCAGGTTTCTGTACCATACAGTAGTACTGGTCACACCACTGTCTTATACACCTTGCTTTTCAGCTTCTTTGGGATTATTCTGTCATAGACTACACCTGATACTCTGCCAGTTGGCTGCAGCCCTTCTGATTTTAGCTTCGACCTCTTCATTCAGACTACTCTTTTCCTCAACCACCCCTCCCAGATACATGAAGCTGTTTATCTGTTCCACTATCTTCCCTTCTATCTCTATTCTCAGCTTCTTCTGATTTCCCCAATGTCCTGCCATTACCACCATCTTATATGTGCTTATTTTCATCCCATGTGCCTTCAGATTTGCATTCCATTCTCGTATCCTTTGCTAAACTTCTAGTTCAGAGTCTGCCTGTACTGCTACATCGTCTGCATACAGCAGCTTTGTTGATCTGTCCCCTTCAACCTGTTTGTTAATGTAGTCCATCACCAGTATGAACATCAGTGGACTCAGAGCTGAACCGTGGTGTACACCCATTCCCACTGGGAACCCCTCTGTGAGGCGATCACTGTTCATACTTGAGTCACTGGGTCCTTGTACACAGCCTGCATTAATTCTACCAATGTTTCCGGGACTTCAAACCACTGCAGTACTACCCAGACTAGCTTTCTTGGGACCTTGCATATGCTTTCTCCAAGTCTAGGAATGCTCAGTTGGACTCTGTCCTCATTTCTAGCTTCTTCTCAAGTATCTGTCTCAATGCAAACATTGGATCAATTCTGCTACATCCTGATCTGAATCCAAACTGTTTATCTCCCATCTTGCATTCTACTACTCTGTGTATCTGTTTATCAATCACTCTCTCCAAAACGTTCATGCAGTGTGGTAGGAGTGTGATCCCTCTGTACTGCCCACAGTTGTCTATGTCCCCTATGTTCTTGTACACTGGCACAAGTATGCTTATTCTCCAGTCATCTGGGATACTCCTTTCTCTCCACACTGCTATTAGTACCCTCAGGAGCCATTTATCCCCTCTCTCACCCAGCATCTTTATCATATCTGCTGTCACCTCATCTGAGCCTGCTCCTTTTCCTGACTTCATCTTCCTTAGTGCTGTTCTTACTTCTCCTAAGGTGGGCTCCTCTTCCTCTCTAATTGTAGGCTGTTTCTGGGGCTGTACAGCTTCTGTGGGGTTTTCTTCATTCAGAAGCTGCTGGAAATACTCCTTCCATCTGCCTTTGATGTCCTGTGGACTGGTAAGCAGGTTGTTGCGGGCATCCCTTAAGAAGGGTGTCTGACTATCTTCTTTATCTTTCTGTCTTTGCCTTGCAACCTGGTACAGTTTCTTTGTGTCCCTTACTGAGTCACTTTCCAGAAGCTGGTAGAGTGCCTCTGATGCCCTACTCTTTGCTATGACAACTTCTTTCATAATTTCTTTGTTAGCCAACCAGTAGTCCTACAGTGTGCATCCTACCATCCTTCTCAGGTACTTCATGTCCATTAACATTAGCCTTCTCATCTGCTCTGTCTTTACTGCCCAGGTTTCTGTACCATACAGTAGTACTGGTCGCACCACTGTTTTGTACACCTTGCTTTTCAGCTTCTTTGACATTCTTCTGTCAGAGTATCAGGTGTAGTCTATGACAGTTGGCTGCAGCCCTTCTGATTCTAGATTTGACCTCTTCATTCAGACTACCCTTCTCCTCAACTACCCCTCCCAGATACTTGAAGCTGTTTACCTGTTCCACTATCTTCCCTTCTAGCTCTATTCTTAGCTTCTTCTGATTTCCCCAATTTGTTGCCATTACCACCATCTTATCTGTGCTTAGTTCCATCCCATGTGATTAGGGGGTGATGGTGGATGATAATCTCCAATTCTACCTGCATATACAAAACTGCATAAGAAAAACTCGTCAAAAACTAGGGATGCTTTACAGAGCCAAAATCTTTCTCACTTACACAACTAAAACTACACTTGCCACTACTTATCTCCTCCCTACTCTTCTTTATTGTACTTCCATCCTACTAACCTCCAGGCTTCAAAAAAACTAAAATTTTAACAATTCTGTAACAAAGTTGCTAAATTTGCAGCACATACCCCTTTCAGAACCCACCACTGTAGAGCAATGAAAAGCTTAAATTGGTTAGAACTGCCACATCAACTAACATATACATGACTTCTTACCCACATATAAAATTATCCAGCATCAAATCTGCCTGTCCAGCATTAAAAACATTCTAAATAACTACATTCCCAGTCAGTCATTCTAATCCACTGACCAAAAACGTCAGTCTGTCTACAAACCTAGCAAATCTGCTGGGTACTGTTTGTACTCGTACAACGTTGCTAAGGCCTGGAACTCCTCACCTGTCTCCATTAGGTCTATACCCGCTTTCCCATCTTTCAAAACCACTCAGAAAGACTTCCTAGCTAAAATCTGTATCTGTTCTTGCTCAAATCCAGGATAAACTATATCCCTAAATGTGAACAAATATCATTTAATTCTTTATATTACCTTATTCTTCCTTCTTCACTTACTTCCTTACTGCTATCTAATTCTCTTCATTAACTTTCTCTCTAAATATACCCATTTACCCTCAATTCATATTGCAGTTCCTATTAGTCTAACTTGCCTTTAATTTCTCTAAAAACTGTCTAAAGTTTCTCTAAATATTAAATGGGTTTACCTTTACATGTGCGTATTGCACAATGGTGAACAGCAATTTTCCAAAAGGCAGTTTGCAAAGTTTGCAAACGCCCAACGGAAAAAGGTTTGAATGTGCATTGAGCGAATGCACAGTGAGAATTCGCTCACTGCACATTTGACATTCTGGGGCAGATTGCACTATAGGGGGGATCGGAAAATGGTTCCTTTCCCCACTGTAGTGCGATCTCGGAGTTAGAATAATAAAGTAGGGGGTGGGGGGGGTGCAGCCCTCCACATGGGGGTGCAGGGGGGCTTGCCCCCTGCATTACACTTTATCTAATTTTTTTTTCGACGTTAATGTTCAAAAATCAGCGAATCGGCTTTCCGATTTGGTGATTTTCAAACATTTACAACTGTCGCTGTTTCAAGTTTTGTGGTTACGATTCGCTCATATGAGCAATCACACCACTGTGTTTCTCTGTTATGAAGGTAAACCTATTAAATGATCATATCATTTGTATCAATTTTTATCCAGTGTTTTTACATTGCCTAATTTGTTTTAACTGTTTAAATTTCAAATGCTTTTGTTTTTTTAAGTTTTTTATTCAATTTTAAAAGTGAATAAACAATAGCAAAGAACTGCAATATAGAAATTTAGATAATACATGGATGAAAGAAAAACAATCAACATAATGGGTGTCCACAATTAAAAAATGTATTACTATAAAAGTCCTTTATAGGAATCAATTATTCTTGAATGTTCAGGTACTGTTTGTATAGTAACTCTTTGAACTTAGTACACAGGTTATAGGATGAAGTAACTCTAATGGAACCTGCTTTGATGGTAGTCAGTTCCAATTGCCAAACTTCGATTGCAATATTCTTAAATTCCATAAAAGGAGAAGACTCATTTTCCAATTTCTAGTCACTACTGTCTTAGTAACAGCCAAAATAGACCACAACAATGGGTATTTTATTCTTTTAACACAGTCAGGGATAGCTGTATTAAACAAAATCAATGACTTGGTTAAAACAAAATTATCAGGAAATAATGCCTGTAAAAAGGTTAATATTAGACCAGGAGGATTTAAGAACTACACAATCAAAAAAACATGCAAAACAAATCAGTCTTAGTCTCCAAATTACATCAACAGTATGCCATGTTTTTCTTACTTATCATTTCAATTTTATATGGTATATAAAAGGATCTGTACATGAAATTTCCAAGAAAACAATCTCCATTTAAGAGAAGACGTGGTCATTCTAGATGATATTTTATTTTATTTATTTGTAGTTGATTTACCAGGATAGTCCATTGGGCCTGAAGTACCCGTTTTCAATGGAGTCCTGGGGAGAAAAGCTCCAAAACAAAAGTACAAGGAATTACAAGTAATTGAGGTTCACACTTTAACACTTACAATCATATTAAACAGATCATATTAAAAGCAATTATCAACAACAGTGGTAATAAGGCAATAATAGTGGTTTTGTTCTTTTATTATTTTTATTAGGTGGATTACTAATGTAAAATAATCCCAATAACATTGTCTAATTTTTGTTTCATTTCTAATCTCTTTATATAGTTTAGAAATCCTACTTTTAATAAGTAAATTCTGCTGTGTGACTAACATCAAAACATTTAATACCTTAGGAAGAGAAGTTCTTATTCTTGGAGACATTAAGTCAATTTTATTGTCTACAAGATTGTAATTCTAACCAGACACCACTACTTAGGTCATATTTACTAAGTAAGTAATCTGAGTGCAATTTATCATTAGTCAGCAGTCAAGACCAATAAATGAGATCTTTTTCTTTAAGCACCATCTTAGAGAGGTTTGAATAAGGGATATTACTTTGTGTAAAAGCAAAAGGAAAAACGAACATCCAAGCTTTATAAGCTAGATTTTTATAAACAAATGTTCTAAATGACTTTAATAAAACTGACAAATAATAGGAAAGCATTTATTTGAGAATTATTAGCTGTGAAATAATCTTTTAACACCCACATAAATTAATTATTTAATATTAGCATTCTATAATAATTAGAAGACTTACAAATGCTGAAACAAAGAATTTCTTGAAACCTTTTCCATCTGGCTGAGTAATACTTCTTAGCCAAGACAGACAGTTTTGAAATCAGAAGAAATGGAATACAACTCTAAATTCACACAAATAATTCTTCTAGTAGACCAGTCTCTTACATGGTGGGAAACAGCTACTCTGGGTTTATTAGGAAACCAGAAAAACTTTAATAACAGTGAATTGAATTCCATTATGTGTGATCTGAGGGGGTGTTAAAGACAAAGCCTGTATAATATATAACATCTCGGGTAGAACAATCATTTTAATAGTAGAAAGCCCCTCTTCCATTGTGAAGAAGTGTTTGTTCCATTTATTTTTGAGATGGTTAATCTATTATATCTTTACTATTACCTAATATTATTCGTAAATAAGTTGGGTTACCATCTTGAACAACATATTTAGTGAATCTCATGTTCAGGTTATTAACAGTAGAGTCAATAGTAAATCTTTTTGTTTTATCATTATTAAAGATTAGACCAGATTTCCTTTGAAAACTACTCACAGTCTCAAAAATAGCAGAAAGGGAACTGTTATTTCCTTTAACAGTAACGAGGATATCATCCGCAAAAAGATGGATTTTGGAAGTTACATCTGTACTTAACTTAATACCCTCAATTTCTGAGTTCAGACTTATAAAGTTAGCTAATGGCTCTATAACAAGAGTGAAAAGCAAAGGGGATAGAGGGCAGCCTTGTTTGGTTCCTTTGAGAATTTGAATGGATTGAGAGGTGTATGTACCTATCTTGATACAGGCCTGACATCCTTTATAAAGTTGATTAATAAGTTGTATGAAATTACTACAGAAATTTAGTTCTTCTAAAACAAGGAAAAGATAATCCAAGTTAATAGAGTCAAATGCACAATTTAAATCTAAACTGACTAGGAGACAAATTTTCTTTTGAATTATTAGCAAAGTTAATTATTGTAAACACTCTTCTAATGTTATAATATGTACTCCTATTTAAAATAAATCCGGTTTGATCTTTGTCTATCAAGAATGGGAGAAACTTCTTTAGTATATTAGCGTGAATAGACTTGAACATTTTATAATCAACATTTAAAAGAGAAATTGGCCTATAAGAACAGCATTTAGTAGGATCTTTATCAGCTTTCAATATGGGAGAACCAAGGGTATACTTCCATGATGGAGGGACATTATAAAAATCTTTACATACGGAAAAAACTTTATATAATAAGGTTAAGGCTTCTTTTATATATTTCAAGAATGATTCCACCATTACTCGGTGCCTTATTTCATTTTAAAGCATTAATATGAGACTGAATTTCAGACACTGAAATTGGTTTATCAAGCGTTTTAATTTGGGTACCCAATAGCTTATTTTTTGTATGTTTTTTAATAAAAGATCTAATCACTTCTTCAGGGTCCAAAAATATAGATCCCCGATTAGTTTTATTATAATGGTCTCTGAATTCCATCAGTATATCGCCCATGTCAGTAACATTTTTCTTATTTTTAGGTGAGTAAATTTCTTTAATATGACTAAGCTTACAAAATCTTTTAGTTCTAACTGCTAAACTACTCAAAGACTTTGAATTAACCAAAAAGTTTATAAATGTGAACCTCTCTAAATTAATCATGGTCCTGTGATTAAACATTTCTAAATATTTGTTGTTTAAAGCATTAATTTCCTCTATTTTATTAGCTTCACCTTTTTTAGTCAAGTAGTTTTAATTTATCAAGTTTCCCCTTGTATCTCACTCATTTCTTTATCTCATAGCTTTTCTTATTTACATACCAGTTATTAATTCTCCCATACAAATAAACTTTCAATACATACAACATATATATATATATATATTTCAGAAGTCTCACTAATGTAATTGCACTTAATGAAAAGCTGAACTTCTGATGTAAGAAAATCTTTCAGATTGGTAATATAGGCTGGTGTCTTTTTAATCTAGGCACAACTATTTGAACTAAGCATCAATTCAAAAGTTATAGCATTATGATCAGAGACGGGGACATGAAATTACTTTAACCTTATAGAAACTGCTTATAAACTCATTTGAAACAAACTATCAGTTCTAGAATATGTACCATGTCTATGAGAGATAAATAACATTTCTTGACTGGGAAACTCCAACTAGAACAGAGCCTGTTTTCAGCAGAGGCCTGTGGAGAAATGCTCCAGATGCATGTCTTTAGAATGTGGGAGGAAACTGGAGTACCCAGAGGAAACCCACAAAAACACAGGGAGAACACACAAACTCTGCAGAGAGGGCATCCCAGCTGAAAATGGAACCGGAGAACATCTTGCTGTGAGGTGACAACTTTAACTATTCCACCACTGCAAATATGAGTGTAAAAACGGAGTCGAAATCAGAGAAGTAATTAATGTCCCTAATATAGAATTTATCAGTAAAATCTTCCAAGGCTTTAGCTGAGGGTAAAATTCTTCTTTTGCCAGACGTATTAGAATCTTTGTCAGTCAAAATACAATTAAAATTTCCTGCAAGAATATTTCCTTTAGATATTTGAACAGCCTGGTTTAGACGTAATTTCACAGTATTAATCCCTGTCCCTGGGATCCAATAAATATTAACTAAGGTATATAATTTCCTTTAAGCACTAATGTGACTGAGCAAAACATACCTTTGTCATCTTTATATGTATAAATAATTTTAGGTACAGGTAAAGAATTTTTCCACAATACGGCTACTGCACTTTTCTTAAGAGAATGAGGAGAACTAGATAAGTAATAAAATTTAATAAATAAAAAAAAAACAAAACAAAAATACACCCCAGAGAACAAATATTCTGCTACGCAATGAAAAAATGAAATAAACACTAATGATAATAAAGGAATAAACCACAGCACGGCACGAGGAGCCATAAAACACAAACTTTTAATTAAACAAGGAACACATATAAAAAAGAGGAAAGCACTTTCACAATTAGCTTCATCAGACCATAAAAACCATGTCCCTCATCATGCAAATATATACACACAACCAACCAATCAAAATCAGGTTGCGTTAATTAAACAATTATTCATCAATTAAAAAACATCTTATTTTACAGAAAATATATATCCTTCTAAAACATGAAATACCATAAACATAGAAAATGTATAAATAAAAAATGTAAACACAAAAATATACATGTAACAGAACATTAGAAAGACATTTCTGAACATTTCTTTAAGCCCCTCAATTTTAAAATGGGTATGAGGGCAGCTTTCTCATTTAGAATTTTACCTTGGTCTGCCCTTAACCTAATAACCCATCTTACCTCCTTACTCCTCTGTGAAGTTCCTAATATCCCCCTCACGTAAGATAGGCTTAATAACATACATAACTAAACATTTAAAAACATGCTATTTATCAGTTTGCATAATACATTTTGAAAGTGCATTATTAGTTGAACATACCCTGATATTATACAAATGCTCCCTTATCCTATCTGTTTTGCCTTCATAATATGACTGACATAATAAACAATGGGCTAAATAAACCACATGTTGAGTAAAACAATCAGCGGATACCTTAAAAACAAATCTTGGTCCAGTATCTGTGTGTATGAATTAACCACTACTATCGATGTAATCACAGTTATTACATCTACCGCACTGAACTGTAGAGAAAGTATCAGTGCAACTACCAGTTAAGGACTCCCTTGCATAACAAAATCCCTTTTAAATTCATCTTATTCTTATACAAAAAACATGATACATCCCCTCTCTCTCTCAGCTTGGGATCAACCGTTAACACAGCCCAATGTTTCTTAATAATATCTACAATCTTCCTAGTATCATTTGTATAATGTAGGGGGATTGTATAATGTAGGGGGACCTTAACCTTTCTTAAACCCATCCTTGAAGTAGCAGTCACTTCAAAATCATCCTGGGGTGAATAATAGAGGCACACTATATCTCCCCCAAGTCTTGGTACCTCCTTTAATACATTGTCTACTTCCATTTTTTTAAACCCTCTAACCAGGAGTCAACTGCAAACAACTCAGACTAAAACCCATCCCCTGATGCATTAAGTCTAAATGCCCTCATACCTTGACCTTTAATTATGTTCTTGAAAACATAATTTGTATGACCAAAAAGGTAAAGCTAATAAAACAAGAGGAAATTAATGCATACTACATCTGTGTAATAAGGTATTTCTATAACATAATTTCCTAAACACCCCCATGTTCACCAAGCCATTATCTAATCTTTGTACAAAGACATCTAAATATTCAATCTTAACGTCAGAATGCCACAGAAAACCTTAAATAAGTAGTTGATATGTTTAACAGATTCTAAAAAAAACATTGAAATCCTCTTTACCACTTGTCCAAATAAAAACCAGGTCATCAACAAATAGACAATAAAAGGGTATAAAATGCGTAAACAAATCCATCTTGAACATATATTCCTCTTCCCTTGCTGCCATAAACATGTTGGCGTAGCTATTGACACAAAGTGCCCACTGCTACGCCATCTTTCTGCAAATAAAAGAGCCTCTCAAACATAAAAACATTATTCTCAAGAACTGTTTCTAGAAACGAGCATAACAAATCAATGAACGAATGACTTTAACCACTATATTTGATTAAATAATTCTTCACTCACTCATCCCCTTCACAACTGGGAATCATGGTAAATAATGACTGGACATCTAAAGTCACAAAAAAGTAATCAGTTTCTATAGGCAACATTGCAGTATAGCCATAAAGGTCAATCAAAAGTTGTTTAGAATCTTTCAAGACAAACTTATTATCTAAAACAGGGTGCAAAAACCTCTCCACAAGCGAAAAAGCCTCCATACACCAATTTCATCCCGCAACTATAGGTCTTAAAGGAGGTGGAAAACAATTCTTATATATCTTGGGGAGGCCTTGAATTATGGGTATTAAGGGTTCGTTCACCATCAAATAAAATAAAGCAAGAGAAATCAACTTACTCATTAAACAATCATTCAGCATGTCTAATATTCTT